>NC_059427.1:152658991-152676689 GCF_021028975.2 Sphaerodactylus townsendi | reverse complement strand
TCCACACCCATACTGAACAAGATTGAATGTAAAAGATAGCTGGAGGGAGGGAGAGGAAAGGAACGAAGGGGGAAACATGCAAGGGAAGAGAAGGGAGGGAGGGGAGAGAGGGAGGGGTGGCATGCAAGGGAGGGGAGGGAGGGGCCAGCCAGCCTAGATTCCCTGAATACTGAGTTTACAGTTCAGAAAACCAGGTTGCCTCAGGAGTAAGCTCGGTAAAGCAACCGTGACATACTTTGAATGGCTGAGTCACGCCCCTCAGAGGGTTTACTCAAAAGTAACACCCATTGACACCAACCAAACTTACACCCAGGTAAAGGATTGTGACCAGCCAGCCTACATGTGTGGGAGGGGTGCCTTTCCATTCCCACCCCCCAAGGAATGCCATCACACACATCAATGACATTGCCCAGTTTCAGGCTGCGTGTTTCCATGAGCACGTACTGCTGGCCTCTGCAATTGATTTGCTGCTACTGTTCCTTTCCCATTTCACCACAATAACCCACAGCAACGTGTGGCCGGGTACCACTAGTCATATCATAATTTACATTGATATATATGAGGGATAGGATCAAATATGCAACCAAGCTGGGAAATGCTTGATCAGGATGGCCACACAGCTTAACCTGTTCTGGCTAAATGGGCTCATTCAGTTTCCAAACTCCGGAGAATACACCTTCGCTTCATCAAGGGGATCCAGCGTAATAGACTACATTTTGATCTCACCCCTCACAGCAAGCTGCATCGATTCATTTGTTGTAGACAATTACTTGCTGAGCGATCATCTACCCCTTCTCCTTACCCTGGATCTGGATAGAAGCAACACGTCCTCACTTGAACAAATTTACCCACAATACATTAGACTGAAGTGGAGTGCAAGGATGGAGGGGGTGTGCCTAGATATACTTGGTTCTCAAGAAGCTTTGACTTTGAAAGATAAGATAATTGAGAAAGTCCTGGAGGAGGCGATCACTGGGTTTGAATCTCTTGTATAATCTATTTTCTCAATACTGCATGATTGGCAAAGTATGACAAGAAAATCCAGTGCCAGGCCCAAAAGCTGGTTCGATAAAGAGTGCATAATAATAAACAAGCAGATCCGCTCTCTCTACAAGGACTATCGCTACACACATAACGACCTCCTCCTCATAAAAATTGGAGAATCCAAACAACAACTCCAATTACTTATGGGCCAAAAACATAAATCCTGCATCATAGCCGATTGGGAACTGCTGCTAGAGGCATCCCAAACAAATGATGCAAGGAAATTCTGGTCAATAGTAAACAGGACAAATTACCCCCTGGAACCATCCAGGGTAGCTATCACCCTAGAGAGATGGGGCGAGTACTTTTCGAAAGTGTTTGCCGAAACAAATTCCACCCAAGCAAGTGGTGATAGCGAAAGCCCAGTGGGACCAAGCTGGGATCCGGTGACTTATCAAGAGATCATCCCCTTGATACAAAACTTGAAGTCAAATAAGGCCCCAGGCAGCGATGCCAACATCCCCGAAATTCTGAAAGCAAACCCTCTATGGTGGGCAAATTTACTAGCCAATCTTTTTACAAGGATCAATGAAAAGGGGATAATGCCGAAGGCATGGACTTCCTCCATGCTGGTCCCAATATTCAAAAAGGAGACCAAAGTAAACCAGCAAATTATCGACCCATTAGCCTGCTTTCTATCATTGGGAAGATTTATGCCAAACTTCTCCAAATCAGACTAGAGACATGGGTAAAGCAAAACAATATTATTGGTCCCGAACAAGTGGGTTTCTCCAAGGGGAAATCAACACTAGACCAAGTTCATGTCCTGGCCCACTTAGCCAACAAATACTCCAAAAACAGCTCTACTAAATTAAGTGTGGCCTTTTTAGATCTTAAGGGGGCATTTGACTCTGTGAACAGAGAAAAGCTCTGGGGAAAACTTGCTGCCCTCAATATCGATTCAAGACTTCTTTTTCTGATAAAACAACTGCACACCCAAAACTCATGCCAGGTAAAAGACCACAGGGGATTTTTGTCGAACCCAGTCCAGGTAAAAAAGGGAGTCAAACAAGACTGTGTAGTAGCCCCCTTATTATTTAACATCTTCTTACATGACCTCCCCATAGCCCTGGCCCGAGTGGATGGGCACAGCCCTAAGATCGGCCCAAAGCATGTCCCTCTCCTGTTATTTGCGGACGATGCAGCCCTATTATCCCTTTCTCGTGTGGGTCTAACAAGACTCCTGCATGGATTCATTGACTTTTGTGAGACAAATGATCTGCAGGTGAATTATGACAAAACTAAGATCCTGGTTTTTGGAAAAAGCAGTAAAAAACAAGTCTGGAAGATAAAGGGCCACTACATTGAGCAAGTTAAAAATTTCAAATATCTAGGACTCTGGTTTAGCAATAACTTGTCGTGGTCCACTCATCAAAAATATATATTGGCTCGGGCCCAGTCAAACGCAAATGCCACTAGGAGGTTTTATCATTCTAGGGGCAACCAATATATTCCCCCAGCTCTGCAAGTTTTCAAAGCAAGGGCGAGAGCACAACTGCTTTATGGAGCGCCCATTTGGCCAACACCCAGCAACAGTGCCATCAGATCATTCCATTCTAAATTTCTGCATAAATTATTTGGCGTGCCAAACTGAGTCCCATATGCAGTCCTATGTCTAGAATCTGGCCAATACTCTATACAGGCCACTATCTGGTTAAACATCATAAAATTTTGGCTGCATATTCACTACCAAAGCTCCGACAACTCACTGACACAACTCACCTTGAGAGAACATCACTCTAAATGGTGCACAACAGTTATAACAAAGATTGCGGAATTGGGCTATGATAGTGACTCTCTGAACATGCTAACCAGTACTGAGACATTTGCCCTCATCAAAGAGTGGCTACTAGCAATGGATTATCAACAACTGCAGAGCTTGGCCAACAAATCCTGCTCGCCAATGAACGTGGCAATTCCATTTGTGCAGGGAAACCCAGTCTACTATATCGCAGCGCTTACCAACCCTATATATAGGAGAGCCTACATGCTGGCTAGGTTTAATATTATGCCATCCCCGCTCCATAGAGGAAGACTCAAGGGTCTACCAAACGATAAGAGGCTTTGCCCCTGCAGCCCAGGGCAGTTGGATTCCATTGCACACATTCTCCTCCACTGCCCACTTTACCAGAAACCAAAATCCAGCTTATTAGTACAAATCATTGACTCTATGAAAACCCTGACAGAGCTTGATAAAGTAAATATGCTCTTAAACTGCAATGACCTTGACTGTTGTCTCGCAGTGGCAAAGTTTCTGGCTGAGGTTTGCGAGCTGAACTTATGATCCAGTGTGAAGTTTTATCTAGTAATTTTAACTGTATTTATATTGTATGTTCTGTATGCCAATAAAGGCTTATTGAAATTGATATGAGGGATATTACCACTCTACATTTGTCTTTGCAGGAATGAATCAGTCCTAGCAGTAAGTAGAATTGAAATCAGTCACTGAGGAAGAGAATATGAAAACACAGCTAAGCGTGTGGTGCGTTCTGAAATTTATTGATTCATTGCTACAAACTCATTCAGTTCCTTGGCTGGACTAAGACGAGAATCGATATATACAGTCTGCTGTTGATATCCACGGTGCTGGGTTCCACGGGACTTGTATAGTGGACCCGGAATTGAAGTGCGGATGTGTGCACTGCTAGGACTGATTCATTCCTGTAAAGACAAATGTAGAGTGGTAATTGTGTATAGAATATTGGTGGTAGTGCACTTTTGAAATATAGAAAAAGTTAGATGTAATTAACTCACAGTATATTATTGGTTGTCTGGTGTGCAACGTGGTCATTTCTTCGTCTATATATCAGTCGTTCCACACTTTCTCAATTTGTATCATTCACAGTACATAACCAGTGGCTGCCAAAACTGGTTGTGACCCTCCAAGATTATCTTGGAGTCTCCTTGGATTAAATTATTAATTTCCAGGGTCCTGTGGATACTTAATGAAGAATTTAAACCAGAGAATTCTCAGAATTGGTGCAGAAAGGTAGAGCAGATTGTTTTTGCTATCATCTTGTTGGGTTCAGTATATTTCTGGAGATGCAGCCAACTTGGTGATTACAGTATATAATCTGATACGTGTCCTGATCTTCCTTTTCCACTGTGAGCAAAAGCTGATTGGTTCACAGCAAATTGGATTTAGAGTAGTTGAAGCCATTTCTTCATGACACAAAGACTCCAGGAACTCATCCAAAAGAGAGTTGCCAAGTCTAGTGGCAGAGCTGGAGATAAATCCCTGGAATCTTCCAAATACCCTGCTCCTACATAGCTAAATCCTATTTCCCTTTCAGGGATTTACACCATCCTGCTCTAGCCCATTACCTTCTCAGACCGAGAAATATAACCCAGAAGTTCTAAACCACCAACTTCCACCAACTGCTAACTAATGATATTACAAATTCTAAACTGGAAGAAAGTCTTACTGATTTCAGCAAAATTCATCAACACATAAATGTGTTTCAAATCAGAGATTCTCATACATATTTTTTTCCTCCTGGTATAGTAATGTACACATGGAATTTTGTATGGAGCATTCATACCTATGAAAAACCCTGTAAATTTCTGGGTGAGGTTTTTGCCCTTCAGCTAGTCCTGCCTTGGAGCAGCTACTTTGATTTCCAGCATTCCATGCATGATCTTTTCCTTTCAGAAGTTAGAATGTTTATGAACATTCTGTGTTATCACTGCAGCTCTCAGCCACTGGCTGTGGAGAGGGTAGTTCATAGGCAGGCAGCAGGTACAGAAGCATTTTTAGATGTGTGCTGGTTAATGTCACCCTCCCCAGCAAGGACATAGGTAAGGGGTGGTGGTTCTCGGGTTCAGACCTCCCCCATTGCATGTCCGAAGCTACGCCCCCCGTTTGTGGGTTTTTGTATTTTTAAAGTGTTTTTTCAGTTTTTGGCCTGCAGGGGGCGCAGTTTTTAGGCTAGTGGTACCACAACTTCAGGCTATCGTCAGGTGACACTCCTGATGATACCAGCCAAGTTTGGTGAAGTTTGGTTCAGGGGGTCCAAAGTTATGGACCCCCAAAAGGGGTGCCCCATCCCCCATTGTTTCCAATGGAAGCTAATAGTAGATGGGTCTACCCATTTGAGGGTCCATATCTTTGGACCCCCTGAATCAAACTTCACTAAACCTAGGTGGTATCATCAGGATAGTCTGCTGTTGATACCACCCCAGTTTGGTGAAGATTGGTCCAGGGGGTACAAAGTTATGGACTCCCAAAGCGGGTGCCCCCAACCCCCATTGTTTCCAATGGAAGCTAATAGGAGATGGGGGCTACACCTTTGAGAGACCATAATTTTGGACCCCCTGAACCAAACTTCACCAAACCTGGGTGGTATCATCAGGAGAGTCTCCCAAGGATACCCTGAAAGTTTGGTGCTGCTAGCTTAACAATTGTACCCCTGACAGCAGGCACCCCCAAATTTTCCCAGATTCTCTTTTTAAATCCACCCCCTTCGGCATGGATTTAAAGGGAGAATCTGAAGTCCCCAGTTTAAACATTGAAAGTGATGTTGTTTCAGGGTGGGGGATAATCCACCCCAAAACAGCATCACTTTCAATATTGTTTTATCTGGGGACCTCAGATTCTCCCTTTAAGGTGGATTTAAAAGGAGAATCTGGGCTCCCTAATTTAAACACCATTGAAAGTGATGCTGTTTGGGGGTGGATTCCAACATCACAGCAGTCGCCCATGGGGGGTGCGCAAACCTCACATTTTGCACTGAGCTCCATTTTCCCTAGCTACCCCTCTGCCTGGAGGGGAGAGAGAAGGGACTGCCGGCTGCCAGCTGGGAGCCCAGCTGGTGGGGGAGGCGGGGCAGGCAGTCACGGGAGTCTGCCATCCCTTGCCTCGGAGAGCTGTTTTTATAAGCACTTAGGCTGGGGGTGGGGCTTGGGGAGGCATGGCCATGCCCCCAGAGGCAGGTGGGGGCGTGGCCTCACCCCCGAACCCCCCAATAAAAAAACATACCTACGTCACTGCTCCTCAGCATTCACTTGAATGTAATGCTGCCTTGAGCAATTCAAGGACTTGACAGACATTCTAGAAAGAAGAAAAGAATTATAAGTCAAAGTTTATTCCATCAGATATCCTGACAAAGTAAGTTTTGACTCACAAAAGCTTAAACCCTGGACAATTTTATTGGTCTTTAAAGTGCTACTGGTAGCAAAGCAAAACCCATCTAGTCTCTGCATGAGTTAGGAACAAAATTACTTGGAGTCTTTTCTCTGTTCAGACTAATATACTTGATTTATTATAAGAACTCCATTTCTAGAGGGAGGGAGATACAGGATCTTATCCTGCCCTCCTGGTCGCAAGATGGAGACAAACGCATGTGTGCAAGTGGAGGTGTGAAAAGGAAGAAGAAGGCCTGTTTCTGAGAACAGCAATCCACCCATCAAAGCATAGGCAAAGCATATAACGGGGACATCCGGGGACAACCACCCTGGGCGGCCCTGTTGAGTAACGTGGAGGGGGCGGAATATTTTCCACCCCCCCACACTTCTGCCAGCCAGGAGCAGCGCAGAGCAGAGTCAGACGCCGCCCAGGCAGGCCTTGGCCGGCTCAGCTGCTGCCCAAGGGGCAGGCCGAGGCAAGCCAGAGGGGGCAGGGCAGCCACGATGTTACCGCCCAGGAAAATAGCCAAAATATTTTCCTGAGTCGAGTTACCTGACTACACTGGCTCCAGGTCAGGACACAGAGACATGTGTGGCTCAGAAGCCTCCATAAGACTTGCAAAGGACATACATATGTGATTGTGCCAATGTTATATGGTTTCCCTCTTGCCTTTGCTCCTCTTAGGATATAATGAAAGCCCTTTAGTGTTGAATTTACTATTTGCCCATTGTCTAGGTTTATATTTTAGCTAGGTTGATTTAAGGTTTTGTTATTGTTTATTTAGGATATTCTTGCCTATCAGTGTATGTGCTTGCACTCTCTAATGTTTTCTCTAATGTTTAAGGTTAGAAATATTATTTTTGATATTTGTGTTTATTAGTAAAAACAGTAGCCTGTAGAAGCTGATATTAAGGGACAAGGAAGTTAGCCCTGGAATTCGGCTTAGACCAACAACCAGCCGACTCCTCAGCAAAGACAAAGACCCCTTTCGTTTTGCAAATTAAATCTGATGACAACACGCAGAGGTCCCAGCCGTTGGAAAACGTGTCGGGACCACCATTGGACAGTTTGAACTCTCTTTTGTTGCAGAACTGAGGCGTGGGAGCCTCAGGTCATAACCGAAGGAAATAGCCCGTCTGATAACAGAGGTAACTGGGTGCGGTAGCAGGCCCACCCAGTTCTATGAATGGACTTTCTCCGCTCTCCTTTCAGCACCATTGCGAAGTCTCACAGGAAGACGCTTGAAAGCGGGATTTCGTGATCCCATTCACAAAAGTTGTAATTGTATCTTTCTTTTGTATTGATGTTTCTTTATTGGTATAAGGTGAGGTGATTGCCCCCTTTACCTGCCCCTTTGCCCCTTTTGATGTGTGTGTATAAAAGTCTTGCGCTTGGCTACGAGAGCGCGATCCTCCTGCCCGAACTGTCACGATCACTTCCGAATAAAATACGTTGCTTTGAAGAACACCGGCTTCCTGCGCCTCACTATGTTGCTTGAGCTGAAATCACTTATTGTTACCCGAGCAGCAGCGGTAACGACGACACAGTGTGTGCAGGTGCGGCAGAGCAGCCAGGTGCCACCTGGGCAAGCTTCGGGCCATTGTCTGGCTCAGCTGCTGCCTCAGGGGCTGGCTGAGGTGAGCCAGAAGGGGCCTCTACATTTTTCCTCCCTGCTCTCAAAGTAAGTGGAGCACGGGGGGGGGGGGGAAGGGAGCGAGGGTCCCATGGGGGGCAGAAAACTAGGACTCCGCCCCAGGCTCCAATCAAAGGGTTAGTGCCAGAGCAGTAGAGAAAGGATGGCCAGTGCCTTGACCCCTCTATCTCTCTAACTCTCTAGTCAAGTCCCCCGCTAAAGTCTGAGGATAACAGACAGCACAAAGCCCTTCACTTCCAACAGAGCCCAGGGGCTTCCTCTGGTCACTGGCATAGCTCCCAAAGAGATGTAATCCATCGCCCAGTGTGTCGCCTTGAAACACTAGAACATCACCATCAAGGCACAAGGAAAGGTCATGGCTACACTGCATAGCAAGCTTCATTTCCCTCCCCAGCCCAGTAAACAGCCAACTGAAGCTGTTGCTAAATCAAACCCATCCACCCTGAAGGCTGAGATGGCTGGAGGTCCCCCAGAATGAACATTAGAAGGTGCAGGTAATCGAGTTAGTAGCTGTCAACCCGGCGCTGTCTGCTCCAAATTGGATTCTACTAGAAATCTAATTTACAAAGTATACCCCACACAGCGCACTCCCTTCAATTATATCTCCCCCAAACCCTCTGCCACCCAAAGTTGTACCCTCCACAGCTTTTGCCCCCCTGGAAAAGACCGGAAATTGCTATAGGAAAGGGAAAGATTTGTTCATGCTTGAAACTAGAGAGAGAGACATTCTAAAAATGGTCCTAAATTAAAGCAGAGATTGAAGTTTGAAAAATAAGGGGCATGTTGGAGATTAAGTAAGCATCAGAAAGGCAAAAGATTTCTTATGTTTTATTAAACAACAGAAAGACAGGTCTGGAGAATCTCTACTCCAACAAGCCACCCACTGGGAAAAGATGTATACACAAAATACATGTTAGTGCTGATTCATCTGACCTCTACCTGGGCAACAAAGCAGCAATTCTGTTCTATTTATTTATTGACTTTATTTATACCCTGCGTTTATCCCCATAGCGGGGATCCAAATCAGCCATTAACTGACGGACACTATAAACACCACACCATACTGAATGGCAGCACTTCCACACATGACTAGAAATTGTGAAATATGGCATTTTTGTGCAGTTGTAATTGTGGGGCTTTGAGGAGATGGATTATTTGTCACACACAGAAATATTTAAAATGGACGTTGAGCACTGGAGATAAGCTGCAGTTAATTTTTTGTGTGTGCCAGACTGTTGCTTCCTTTGACCATCAGGGCTGTTTGACAGTGGAATTCTCTGCCTCGGAGAGCGGTGGAGTCTTCTTCTTTGGAGGTTTTTGAACAGAGGGTGGATGAACATATGTTGGGAATGCTTTGATTGTGTGTTCCCGCACGGCAGGGGGTTGGACTTGATGGTCCTTGTGGTCTTTGCCAACTCTATGATTCTATGATTTTATATCTAACTTCCGTGTGCAATAGCTACTGTGAACAGGCATGCACAAATGTCTTATAAGAAGCCATCAAGGGCAGGGGCTAGCTTATTGCCCGGATATTTCAACCCACTGCCCTAAGAATGTGTCCCAAAACCTGACTCTTTGCACATTACAAAGTTCTTGTGTATGTCACGCAATAACTCAAGGACTGAGTCGAAAATTCAATGGGAGTCCTGTGCCTCCCAGATTCACACATGTCCTTTCCCTCTTTGTAACCAAAGGGTGCAGGCTGCCTGCCCCTCTGTTCTGTTTTCTCCTCCTTAAAACTCTTTCTGGATCCATGATTTGTTCAGTGCGCAAAACTGGATTGCTTATATGGTGCATGTAAATTTACTACTGAGTCAACGAGCTGCACTTTTAGGAAGAGAAGACAGCATGGAGGGGAAGGCAGCCATCTGTGCCACTGCTCAACAAACAGGGTGTTTAATGTTACAAAGAGGCTGCTGGTCTTGGGGCCAAAGTCTGACCGAGTATGGAACTGGGAATCTTGAAGCTGCTGCTCAAAGAGCCACTAAACATTGTGTGTGTGTGTGTGTGTGTGTGTGTGTGTGTGAGTGTGTGTGTGAGAGAGAGAGAGTGTGTGTGTTCCTAGCTGTTCCACCAAGATGGCTGTTCCACCAAGATGGTTGCCTCCCAAAGTGGCTCCAACTGCTAAGCCAACCTCCTGGGACCTTCTAATCCATTCAAAGTTGTTGCGGTCACCCAACCAAAGGGAGTGAGCCAGGGAGAAATGAAAGGGTTATAAATAAACACGGCACTTAGGTCCTTTTGCTGATTACAGGGCACAGCTGCAGTCTGGCTGTGCAGGAAACTTGCTCTCTTATTTTAGCAGCTTATATTTTTGGTGACCTGACTGTCCAAGGCCATGAGCGAAGCCAATATCTCTGCGATTCATATACTATTATTCTGGGTCAGCAATGGACAGTGATGTTGGCGGAGTTTGGAGTAGGTAGAAAAAAATAAAATGGTGCCCTCACTCTTGGCCTCTTCAGCCAGACAGCCCCTTTTTGCACATTCGAGCTGGTCTCATGCTTTGTCAGGTTCTAACAGAGAACCCTTCTCCCATACTTCTCTGATGTAGACTATCTGTTCTCTTTTGCAGATGATAAATGTTGGCTGGAAATACTAGTTTCTTTGGAGAGTTGGTTTGGAAGAGCAATTACTGCTTGTGATATGTATTCTCATTCCATTTTCTTGTCACAGGCAGAGGTATGTAAATATACCATGGAACATCAAAAGGCTTTCAATACACTTACAAATGTTGCTGTGTACCAGCCAGGCAGCCCAATCCTGATGCGGGGGAGCTCCACAGCAGCTGGGGATGGCATGGCTGTTGCTCCTGAGCACCTGGTCTGCTAAGGCATTTGAAATCTTGTTACCGCCAGGAAAATACGAAAAATATTTTCCTGAGCCTCCCACCGAACTACACTGGCTAAGGATCAGAGCAAAGAGACCAGTGTTGTCCAAAAGCCTCCACAAGTCCTGGAAAGAACGTGTATATACAAATGTGCTGATATTTCACATGGTCTCCTTCTTGCCTTATTCCCTTTTAAGGTTTAATGTTTAAGTTTAGAAATGTTATTTTAGATATCTGTATCTGTTGGAAAAAGCAGCAGTTTGTAACAGCTGATATTAAGGCCCAAGGAAATTAGTCCTGGAATTCAGTTTGGACCAACACCCAGGTAATCCCATCTTCACCAACAAAAGGGCCTTTTGACTAACAAAGGAGGGACTCAGGGTGTGGACTGACTGTTGGAAGATGTCATCCTGTTTTGCTATTGGACTGTTTGAAGTTTTACCCTCAGGATCCAGAAGCTCATTGGACTGTTCACATTCTTACTTTCAGGATCCAAGAATTCATTGGATCATTTAAACTTGTCTTTGTCTAACACTCCCAAGGAACCACCTCAGGCAAGAAGGTACAACCTTTTCTTCTGGGATTTGATTTCATCAGCATGTGCAAAAAGATTGTTTTCTCCCTTTGGTGTTCTAGGATATTTTCTCTGTATTAGATGGAAGGAGACCGCCCTCTTCCTGGTTTTTTGCACTATGGGGATGAGACTGCCCTACAGCCCCTTTCCTGGGTTACTGGGGAAATGTATAAAAGGGGCTGATGCACAGCCATGTGCGGGTCCTTTTTGCTGAGTTGTGCCAAGAAATCACTTGCCAATAAAGAACCTCCCTGCTTTCGAAGAAACTCTGGTCTCCTGCGCCTTTCCTCCTTGCTTTGCTGCCACGAGCTGAAATTACTTGAAATCACTCCTAGAAATCACTTTATGTTACTGGAGCAATGGTAACAATCTCAGATCAAGGAGGATCAAGATTGGTACCCATAGATTGACTTCCCCTCCATAAATCTGTCCAAGCCCTTTTTAAAGCTATCCAGGTTAGTGGCCATCACCACCTCCTGTGGCAGCATATTCCAAAAAGCAATCACACGTTGCATGAAAAAATGTTTCCTTTTATTAGTACTAATTCTTCCCCCCAGCATTTTCAATGTATGCCCCCTGGTTCTAGTATTGTGAGAAAGAGAGAAAAATGTATCTCTTCTGACATTTTCTATTCCCTATTTCATATCCCCCCTCAGACATCTCCTCACCAAACTAGAGTCCCAAACGCTGCAGCCTCTCCTCGTAAGGAAGGTTCTCCAGTCCCTCAATTGTCCTCGTTGCCCTTCTCTGCGCTTTTTCTATCGCTTGAATATCCTTTTTGAGATATGGCGACCAGAGCTGAACACAGTACTCCAAGTGCGGTCGCACCACTGCTTTACATAAGGGCATGACAATCTTTGCAGTTTTATTATCAACTCCTTTCCTAATTATCCCCAGCATAGAGTTTGCCTTTTTCACAGCTGCCATGCATTGAGTTGACCCATAAGCTACACGGGCTTATGCCACACTTTCCAATGGTGTAAGTCTGTGGCTGAAGAGGGGGGCCTTCCCGGGCTGGAAGGCCGGTAGAGTCTGACTAAAGTTGGCTCCACCCCCAGGAACACCCCCAGCCCGCTCCTTGCTCTGCAGATGTGTGCTTGGATGCCAGCATAGCTCCAAGGCATTGACCATCCTATGTGGCAACTGCAAGGCTGTATGGCATCCACATGCCGGCATATTTGCTCTTCTGATCGCCACCCCTCCTACAAGCCGTTTCACCCTCCCCCCAGTGGATGGGCCCTAAGACTGAGAAAATGGGGATTTGATAAAAGACTGAGAAAGGACTGAGAAAATGGGGATTTGAAACCAAGTTCCTGAAATTAATCTCTATGATTTCTCTTTGCAACTGTTGTCTGTCCCAATACCAGAAAAAGTCGAATCCTCGAAAGAAAAGAGATATGATCGTTTATGAAAACAATTTAAAAAATGGTCAGGGACAGTACCAGTCCCCAAAATGTAGGGATCATAGGAAGAAGTGGAGTTATCAGATGTGCATCACTTTTACATGGATCTCTTTTCTTTGAAAATATCACGGTTCTGGAGAATGTAAGGGATTTATTGTTATGGCTTGTTAGGATCATAAGCATCTTCCAACTAATAGAGGGCCTTCTTCCCTGGAAGGTGGGTTTATAAGGGAATATATTCTGTGGTATATAATAGAATATGTATATAAGCAATGATAATTCTCTGTATTATCCCGCTTGGAATTCATTGTACAAATAGTGCAAAGTGAACTTTCAAAGCATAAGCTGGTATCTGTTGTGGAATTGAATCCACCCTTCATTTATTTATTTTGGTGGACAAAACATGCCTTGTGTGCTGGACGGATTGTGGGGAGCATTCTGATAGCATCATTTTTTTATTCAGCAACCCTAAAGCATAAAATGCAAATCCTAAACAAAGTCATCATTTTAATGTTAAGGTTAAGGTTATAACTATTGTCGAATTTTGTATTTATTATTTAAGATATGATGCAAACAGTTCTGAGCCTGACTGTTCCCACCCTTGAAACCAAGTTTCAGGAAAGGGTGGGTTACAAATTGAACATTTTTTTAAAAATTAAAAGTATGCCCTTTGGCAACTAACCGCCTCCCCTATCTTCTCTTGGTCAATCTCTGATGCATTCTTTTGTTAAGCAGGAATGTGTGCTTTTCACTCACCTTCGCTCCTGACCTGTCATACCTGTGGGGCCTTTGTCTTTTACCTTTAACAGAGTCACCTAGACTAGACTTTTCCTTATGCAGGGCCTTGTTGCCTGACATTGGCACAATGAAACCACCACAGGGGGGGGACACAAGAAGGGAAGGACTGCAGTGGATAGCTCCAGGACAAACAATGACACTATGGGAGTGTTTGAAATGCAAATGGGGATCATAGCAGGGAGGCCACAGACAAACTAACCGTTTTGGTTCTGAATGGCCCATAAGCACTGTAAAATTCATTTAAGTACCTCAGGCGATTTTGCCCGGATTGTATTTATCAGTTATCAGCTATCGATCAACTTCAAGTGGAGAACACCTCTTTCAAGTACTTACTGTTGGGCTTTCGGCTTAATTCCTTTCCCTTTAGAAGTTCTTAATTGGCAAAATGGCTACAAACAAAATTAACTGGAAGAAGCCTTCAGGCCATTTATTAATGATGTGGTAATGAGTGATACATGATCAGATTGAGACATTTAAAGAAGAGGTGGAAATGCTGGAGAAAAGGGCATCCGCCTTCTACAAGAAGCTGAGCTGTGGTTATTAAGATGGCTGCTGGAATTAGGGTTGCTGGAGATATCTCACTGTTACAACTGATCTCCAGACAACAGAGATCTGTTCACCTGGAGAAAAGGCCACCTTGGAAGGTGGGTTCTATGGCGATATACTCAGTTGAAGTCCCTCCCATTCCCCATCTCCCATCCTCTTATAATAATAAAATAATAATAAATTTTATTTGTACTCTGCCTTCCCCGGGAGAATTGGACTCCAGGTTCTATTCCCAAATCTCAAGGTATTTCCCAGCGTACATCTGGGTTATTCGGCTGTGCGTTCCTTTTAAAAAAAATTTCCTGGAAGACATCTGCATAGCCATGCAGGCGCAAAGGGTTGTATTGTGAGACAACATGGCTGTGGGGGTTCACTCGAGCATGCCTGCGTCACTACACATCGGAGGGAGGTAAATAAAAAAAGATGTGCCTCCATGGGAAGGTGTGATGGCAACCCGCACTGATTCCGTGGGCTACAATTGCTACCTGCACGGAGGCATGCGAACATGTTGTTGGGAAAGTGGGTTTCTTTACCTCGACTGCAACCTGCTTTAAATGGCCCATGAAGGAGGGGCCAATGTGATGGAAGGGAGGAGTCTGAAGCACATGGGTACATCACTTCAAATCTTCCCTCCCCCACTGGCAAAAGTGGTGTCATGCTAGCAGCAGTGGCATTCCTGCCTAGGGACAGGGGGTCACATGGGGGGGCGCCAACATTTCAGGGTCGTTTGTGTGTTTTTAAAATTTTAAAGTGTTTTTTCATGTTCCAGCCTGCAGAGGGCACATTTTTAAGGCTAGCAGTACCAAAACTTCAGGCTATCATCAGGTGACACTCCTGATGATACCAGCCAAATTTGGTGATGTTTGGTTCAGGGGCAGCAAAGTTGTGGACCCCCAAAGGGGGTGCCCCCATCCCCATTGTTTTCAGTGGGAGCTAACAGGAGATGGGGGCTACCCATTTGAGGGACCATAACTTTGGTCCCCTGAACATAACTTCACCAAACTTGGGTGGCATCATAAGAATAGTTAACAGATGATGCCCTGAAATTTTGGTGTCACTAGCTTTAAAAATACACCCCTTCCAGGCACCCCAAGAAATTTGCCAAAGATTCTTTGTTTTGCAGTGACTTTGCTCCATTGTAGCCAATGCGGAATTTCTGAGTGTGTAAGCAGGCTGCACATTTTTGAAGATAGAGGCACCAGACTTTCAGGGTGGCTCCAGGAGGGCCTCCTGGTAATAGCATCCAGGTTTTGAGACCTTTGCTTCTGGCGGTTCAATTTTATGGCCCCCAAAAGGCTTATTTTGTTTCCCCACTCCTGCACATGAAAGCCTGTGGATGAGTTCTCTCAGAACTCTCTCAACTCCCCCCCCCCCCTCCAGAAGCAAAGCTCACCAAGCCTCTTGGAGCCACATTGAAAGTCTGGCGCCTTTATCTTCAAAAATGTGCAGCCTGCCTCAGAAATTCCTCATTAGCTACAATGGAGCAAAGTCACTGCAAAACAAAGAATCTTGGGGTGCCTGGAAGGGATGTATTTTTAAAGCTAGTGATACCAAAATTTCAGGGTATCATCTGTTCTTATGATGCCACCCAAGTTTGGTGAAGTTATGTTCAGGGGACCAAAGTTATGGTCCCTCAAATGGGTAGCTCCCATCTCAGGTTAGCTCCCATTGAAAACAATGGGGATGGGGGCATTCCATTTGGCCGTCCATAACTTTGCTGCCCCTGAACCAAACATCACCAAACTTGGGTGGTATCATCAAGGCAGTCTCTGGATGATGCCCTGAAATCTGGGTGCTGCTAGCTTTAAAAATGCGCTCCCTGCAGGCCGAAAAAACACCAAAAATTACCCCCCCCCCAACCAAATACCTTGCATTCGCATTTGTTCATATTTGGGCAGGACATAATTGGACAATTTTTGTCTGAATGTGCCCAAATTTGCCCAGATTCCAGCTGAATCTGCTATTTGTTTCATCTGAATCTCCAACCCTCAAAAGTGATGCTGTTTCAGGTGGGGGAGAATCCACCCCCAAACAGCATTCAATTTTGTTTTAACTGGGGACCCCAGATTCTCCCTTTAAGGTGGATTTAAAAGAAGAATCTGAGCTCCCTAGTTTAAGCCCCATTGAAAGTGATGCTGTTTGGGGGTGGATTCCACTGGAGGTGTTTTGTGAGAGATGATGCTGACATTTGTTTGGTAAATGTTTTGCTGGGGGTGATTTGTGAGAGATTTACATGCTTAATACCCACTTGCACTGGCTTGGAGTTGTTTCTCAGGCTAACAACCTACCTCATAGGGTTGTTGTGATTAGGAAATTAGGAAAAGAGTTGGTGGGGAGAGAGCCATGTATGTTTTGCTGGGAGTGGGACATGTTTTGTGAGCTGGTACAAAAAATCATTGTTTGGTCATGGTGGGGGAGGGTGGCCGCCCATACGCCGGGGGGGGGGGGGGGGGCAAACTCAGGTTTTGTCCCCGGGCGCCAGTTTGCCTAGGTAGCCCCTGGCTAGCAGACACAGATTGTCCATTCTTTTAGAGCTTGCCAATGAAAAAAAATTGAATGCAATTTCAAAGTTAGGAGTGCCAAAGGAGGAATAATAGTCATTGAGCTTATATAACATGAAACATTTGCAGATACTATATAACGGGGACATTATTTTGATTTGTGCCTATCTTTATAGAGTCTTATAAAAGGATACCATGGTTTTTCATAGGTTCAGGTGCATTTTCTGCTTTAGTTGTACGTCTCCTGTGCATTCTGTCATGTCATTTTGTCACTGTTAGTGAATTCCAATGTTAATTTTTCACTGATCCCTCAGGAAGGCCTATGAAACCATTAGTGTAATTTTAACATATATTAATCATGGTCACTAACCTCCAGGTGGGGCCTGAAGTTCTCCTGAAATTAGACATTATCCAGGTTAGAGAAATCGTTCCCCTGGAGAAAAAGGCAAATTTGGAGGGAGAATCTGTAGCATTATACTCTGCTGAGGTTCCTTCCTCTCCCAAACTCTGGCCTTCTCAGCCCCCATCTTCAAATTTCCAGGAATTTTCCAAGCTGGAGATGGCAGCCCTGTTTAAAACATATATTTAAAAATATAATAGGAACTGCATATTCCTTGGGGGCTGAATAATCTCAAAACAGCATCATTGTAGTATTTATTTATGTTTTATTCAGCTTCAGGCTCCCATTGACTTACAACAGTTTATTTAATAACCGTTAAAACCAACAATATTACATTCTATAAGAGAGCAGCAGTGGCGTAGTGGTTAAGAGCGGTTGCTCTCTAATCTGGAGAACCAGGTTTGATTCCCCACTCCTCCACCTGAGTGGCAGATGCTTATCTGATGAACCAAGATTAGCCTGTGCACTCCAACACACGCCAGCTGGGTAACCTTGGGCTAATCATAGCTTTTCAGAGCTCTCATCCCCACCTACCTCCAGGGGCGAACCTAGGCAAACTGGAGCCCGGTATTTGGTTTTGGGGGGGGGATATTTTTGATGTTTTTCGGCCTGCAGGGAGGGCATTTTTAAAGCTAACAGCACCATGATTTCAGGGCATCATCCAGAGACTGCCCTGATGATACCATCCAAGTTTGGTGATGTTTGGTTCAGGGGAAGCAAAGTTATGGACGCCCAAATGGAATGCCCCCATCCCCATTGTTTTCAATGGGAGCTAACAGGAGATGGGGGCTACCCATTTGAGGAACCATAACTTTGGTCCCNC
>NC_059427.1:152622275-152658900 GCF_021028975.2 Sphaerodactylus townsendi | reverse complement strand
GTTGTTGTTTTGTCATGCTCTCCAACTGTACCCGTTTCTCAGATCTGGAGGAACTGGGTTTGATTCCCCGC
The DNA here is from genome assembly GCF_021028975.2 of Sphaerodactylus townsendi. NCBI lineage: Eukaryota > Metazoa > Chordata > Lepidosauria > Squamata > Sphaerodactylidae > Sphaerodactylus > Sphaerodactylus townsendi. The sequence continues at coordinate 152,658,829 of NC_059427.1, read as the reverse complement.
TCTGCCACTTGAGCTGTGGAGGCTTATCTGGGGAATTCAGATTAGCCTGTGCACTCCAACACATGCCAGCTGGGTGACCTTGGGCTAGTCACAGTTCTTCAGAGCTCTCTCAGCCCCACCCACCTCATAGGGTGTTTGTTGTTGTTGGGGGGGGGTAAGGGAAAGGAGATTGTCAACCCCTTTGAGTCTCCTTACAGAAGAGAAAGGGGGGATATAAACCCAAGTCGTCGTTGTCGTCTACTACTACTACTACTACTACTACTACTACTACTACTACTACTACTACTACTACTACTACTTATTGTAGGCAGAGGAGCTGTGTACCAGCATGCAAGGGAACAGCAGACATGATGCAATGTGGGGCTGCCCTTGAACATTGTCCAGAAGCTAGAACTGGTACCACATGTTGCTGCCAGAATGTTGACCAGAGTGGGTCATAAGGACATATCACTCCAGCCTTGTTCCCCCCTCATTGGCTCCCAGTTTGCTGCTCAGCTCAATTCAAGGTGCTGGTATTTACTTTAAAGTCCTGTATGGCTTAGGGCCACCATATCCAATGGGTTACCTTCTACCCATCCACTTAGATCATCTTTGGAGGCCCTGTTCTGGATGCTTGCACCATCTGAGGCTAGACAGTGACCACCAACGAAAGGATCTTCTCAGTCATGGCACCAAAATTTTGGAACTCCCTCCCCAGGAAGATTCATCACCTCTATTGTTATCTTCCACAGGTGGGTGAACACTTTTTTCCCCCTTTGGCACCTCGCATACACCGCCCCCCCAATAACTTACTGGCCAGGCACCCTGGTTATCTTCTTATGTGTCCCGGTGTGTCTAAATGTTTTATTGAATTGTTTTAAGTGTTTTGTGTATACTCTGTTTTAAATGTTAACCTGGAAATGTTTTGATGTTCTCTCCTTGAGTACCATATTTGGATAGGAAGGTGGGGTAGAAATATTTAAAACAAATAAATGAAGTAGTGGCTTTTCTCTGGTATTCTACTGGTGTTGCTGGCTCTGGGTCAGCAAATACCTGGAGACTTTGGGGGTGGAACCTGCGGGGGGCATGGTTTGGGGAGCGGAGAGGCTTCAATGGGATATAATGCTATAGAGTTCACCTTCCTAAATGGTTGTTTTCTCTGGGTGAACTGATCTCCGCTACCTGGAGATCAGCTGTCATCTAGGCGCTCTCCAGACATCAACTGGAGCTTGGCAACTGTAGGTTCTGCTGTTGCCAGTGAGGTAAGTAACTTTTAAATCTGAACAACAGCTATGGAGTATTCATACACTCATTCCTACTCTCCACTTGCAGATTCAGAAACAAATCCCTCTTTCCCCAGCTTTCCAGAGTTGTCTTCTCCTAGAATCAAAAAGGGTCTGTTGCTCCCAATGGAAGAAGCACAATTTTTTCTTTACTTTTTGGAGTCCATATCTTGCATCGCAGTCAAACTCTTCCATCCTCCGCAAGCCACAAAGCTCCGTTGGAAAGTGTTGAGTGGGCAAAGGCCCTTGAGGTGAAGTCTGATCTTCAGTGGCGAAAGAAGCGTACAACCAAAATGAATATTTTCCCCTCTGAGTTGGCCCAGTCTGTCAACGTGTTCCCTGGGTTGGGAAGTCCCCATATCTGCCTCCCTGGCTATGTTCTTTTCTCTCTCTCTTTTTTTTTTTTTGCAAAAAAAAAAAGGTCTTTAATGTCATCCTGGAAAATCAATTTGAGGTCAGGAGCGCATGCCACTGTGATCTTTGATTTCTCCCCCCCCCCCCACCTTCTACCAATCACTGGTCTCTCTCATCCCCCATCCCCCCTCCGACTTCAGATGCACAAAAACTAAACACTTCCAAATGTTAGTAAAGCGCAGGCTCCAAATGACCACAAGAGCTGCCGTATCTTTAATTAGTGGCTTTTTCTTTTCCTAACTAAGGAGAAAATACAAGCAGAGGGAAGGCTCCTTGGCTCCACAGCAAGGTCTCCTGTGTCAGGCGGAGAGAGTAGAAGGTGATCATCAAAAATGAAAGAGAAGGAAAAAACATGACCCGCTCATGCTGTTGATACGTGATAGCGACTCTTCCGGGCATATTCAAAGAGCTTACAGTTCCTATTGGGGCACAGTCCTCCAAACAGACTTTCAATCCACTTTCAATGCACTTTGCAGCTGTGCAGAATAGCAAAATCCACTTGCAAACAATGGTGAAAGTGGATTGAAAGTGCATTATTCTGCATGTGCGAAGGGGCCTCAGTCTTGAATACCCCCGGGGACTTTAGTGTTGTCATAATGGACCTATCCCTCCTAACTCCCAAAGTGCTCAGAACAGTAAGCTTGCTGGGTAAGTGACCTTGGGCCCAGTCATACACTATCAGCTTGACCTACCTTGCAGGGTTGTTATGAAGATAAAAGGGAAGAGGAGAACAATGTAAGATGTTCTGGATCCTTATTGGGAAGAAGGATGCCTCTCCTGATATACCCTCCCAGAAAGCCTTTTCAAGATTAAAATTTGAAAAACAGTATTCACAAAATACCTCAGTTTTTTTTCCATTTTAGTCTTACAACTACCCAATGAGGTAGGCTAGGTTAAGAGCCAGTTAAAATCCCAAGGTCATGGCCAGTGCAATTCTAAGCACCTCTAAATCAATGGGCTTAGAAGGGTGTAACTCTGTTTAGGATTAGACTACTAGCAAACTAAGGGCTAAACTAGATGTAATGGCATCCTCATGGTCGCCACAAGGCTACTGCCATTCTGAAGCATTGAATTAAGGGCCCTATCCTGATCGGGCCCACAGAGCTGTGGACTGAGGCACTTTGCCCCCCTCACATACTTTGTGAAGTGCCAAAATGGCCACAGACACCCCCCAGGGCAGCTTCAACTCTTGAAAGGGGGATGGGGACAAGAGGGCAGCGCTGGGGTCCTGACCAGATTTGGGCCCTTGTGGCATTTTTAAATGTCTTTAAAGGCCGCAGTGTCCTCATGGTGGCCACAAAGATGCCATCATGTCTAGTTAGGTCCTGAAATGGGGGATGCTTCATTGGGAGTTGAACCCAGGCTCCCATGGTCCAACCACAACATATACCTAGGGTTGTCAACCCCATGTAGGACCTGGAGATCTTTCGGTATTACAGTAGATCTCAAAACAATAGACATATGTTCACATGGGTAAAGTGGCTGTTTTGGAGAGTGGACTCTATGGTGTTATATCCTACTGAGGTTCCTTCCCTCCCTAAACCCCACCCAGAGGAATATGGGGAGGAAATGGGGCCCGGGGACAACTCCTTCTCCGTACTCAGGGTTGGGACTTGGGGGGCGGGGCTTGGGGGCAGTGCTGTGCATGGCTTGGAGGCATGGCTTGGGGGCATGGCTCAGGGGTGCTGAGCCACACCCCAGCCTGCAGAGAGGGGGGTGGGGCTCAGGGGCAGGGGATGGCAGGAGACGGCCTGCAGGAAGGTGGGGGGCTTGACCGTGTGCGGTTGGGGTGCATGCCTTTCATCACATGGGGGTGCTCAGCGCTCCCCCACATGACCAAAAGGCATGCGCCCAGGGACATGGGTGACCCCACGTCCCTAGGGCAGAGGCATAGCTCCAAGGAGGGATTCGCAATGCACCAGGCACGCTCCCCTGTGGAGGTGTGGCCGGGGTGTTCCGGGGTGTTCCGGGGGCGTTCCAGGGCGGGGGCGTTCTGGGGTGGGACAGGGGTGGAGGATGCACCGGTGCACCAGGTGCTTTTCCCCCTTGCTATGCCTCTGCTCTAGGGCGGTATGTCACTGACCCCACCCTCCTCGGGCTCCACATCTTCAGGTGTTTCCGAACCCGGAGATGGCAACACCTCAATGATATCTGTACAGCCTCCCTATGAACCAAAGGAGTGTTTAATTGAAATTTGATCTCTTTTTAGTCTGAACTGATTTCTTCTTCCTGTTAAATCATTCTTCATCTCTGCTAAAAATAACTTATATTTCTTTATCGTTTTGGTCTAGTCTTTAGAACATTCATCTTCCCAGAAGCTCTCTTCTGAATCGTTGCCAACATCTTTCAGGAATTGTGCTCAGAACTCATTCCCCCTAGTTCAGGTGAGCGGGTCTGCCAACTTTTGAATTGGCCCTGTTTTCAATAGTCACCTGATACATCTAGATTTCCAAGTTTTGCCTCTTAAATTTCCTAGCCGAAGGATCAGGGCTGATGGTTTTAAAAGTTTGCAGCTCTACAGATGGTTTACAAGGGCTAAATATAGCAGTGTCCTAAATCTTCAAAGCAATGCCCCTCTTAATAAAACATTAAAGTAGTGGTCCCTTTCTGGCACAGCATTGTTCGTTTTGCAATGCTGTCTCTCCTAGTCCCAAAAGCCTAAGGTGCATAATAGCAATTATAAATAAGGTGGATGCGTCACCATCCTTTCCCTGACCTGCAATCTGAGAAGAAGAGATAAATGAAGCCAGGGATCAAAAACGAAGAAGAAGAAGAGTTTGGATTTATATTCCCCTTTCTCTCCTGTAAGGAGACTCAAAGGGGTTTACAATCTCCTTTCCCTTCACCCCCCCCCCAACAAACACCCTGTGAGGTGGGTGGGGCTGAGAGAGCTCCGAAAAGCTGTGACTAGCCCAAGGTCACCCAGCTGGCGTGTGTTGAAGTGCACAGGCTAATCTAGTTCCCCAGACAAGCCTCCACAGCTCAAGTGGCAGAGTGGGGAATCAAACCCGGTTTTCCAGATTAGAGTGCACCTGCTCTTAACCACTACACCACAGGAAGGGAAAGTAATGTAGACTGCTCCGAGCTCCGTAAGCAAAAGGCAGGATTAAAAAAAAATCTTAAATAAATGAATAAAATTAGTTCTTGTCACTCAGCTGTTAAGATGCGATTAACAGTGTTGCCCGACCTTACAGGGATGTTGTAAAGAGGACCGAATTAGTGTTTACGAAGCACCATATTAAGTACTGTGCAATAAATATTAAGCACTATGCAGTATTAAACATTGCGCAATTGTATCCCTCATAGACAATGTGGGGAGGAAGATATATCAGCATCATTTTTTAATTTTGAAGTCTGGACTGGAATATTTTTTATTGCTAACTCAGCGTTTAGCATTCCCATATAGCACAGGTGTCAAACTCACGGCCCTCCAGATGTTATGGACTACAGTTCCCATCATCCCCTGCAAGCATCATGCTGGCAGGGGATGATGGGAACTGTAGTCCATAACATATGGAGGGCCACGAGTTTGACACCTATGCTGTAGCGTTCCTATATAAATTCTATAAGCAGAAATTATAAAATTAACAAATTAGTATCTTACCCACAAGGACTTCCGCATTGTGTGTGTGTATAAAGTGCCATCAAGTCGGTGCTTACGATGACCACAGAGCTGGTTTGCCATCGCCGCCTCTGCATAGCAACGCTGGTATTCCTTGGTGGTCTCCCATCCAAATGCTAACCAGGCTGACCCTGCTTAGCTTCTGAGATCTGGTATTACATCTATTACAATTGCTTAAATACCATTGAAGCTGGAGGGACAGTAATGGATATCAGATATCAGGACTACATCCAAGATTCTCTAGTTGTTTTCTTTATCCACATTTCTCCCTGCCTGGAATACTGCATTATGGAATATACTTATACTCTGCCATTGTTAAATTCTCTAATTTGTTCGTATCTGTCAGGGTCTCTAGGAATTCCAGGATGAAACCACAGTGCAGCAATTTCAAGAAATTCATGCTGCTCATTACTACATTTTTTTAAAGTTTCCCCTTCTTTGCAAGTTTATTTTTCATTAAAGCAAGTCTTGACCTATGACTACGGTGCCATTCAGTACAACTGATCAATAAGAACTTTGGAAAATATCAAGCATCTAGCTCAGGGGTCTGCAACCTGCAGCTCTCCAGATGTTCATGGACTACAAATCCCATCAGCCTCTGCCAGCATAGCCAATTGGCCATGCTGACAGGGGCTGATGGGATTTGTAGTCCACGAACATCTGGAGAGCCAGTATGGTGTTTGCAGCACTGGCATGGCCTACTCTGGCTGGCACCAACCAAGAGATATACTGCTGAATTTTGTATCACCTGTGGTTTATGGGTTGTTTTATGGGCAGCCACATACAGAGGGCATAACAGTAATGCACCCTCGAGATTACAGTAGCATAGACTAGTGTAGCCAGGTCAGCTGTATCAAGTAAGATGTCCAGTATCCAAGCATGGTAGGACTGGAAGAAAACACTGTTAGCAACTGACTCAACCTGTAAATACTTCTTCCTGGGGTCCCATTCCTCCACTAACTCTATCAACCAAAGCTCAGGAATGGGCTGTGCTTGCAATGGGCATGTCTGCCACAGGGATGCCACCACCATTTAAAAGTAATTTAAACATGCTGTGAATGGGGCTTGTACAACAACTGGCTGAGGAACTCTTGTGCCCCCCCTTTTTTTCAAATGCCAAAACAGCCAGTATGATGTAGTGGTTAAGAAGGGTGGACTCTAATCTGAAGTACCAAGTTTGATTCCCCACTCCTCTTCGACATAAGTGGCGGACTCTTACCTGGTGAACTGGATTTGTTTTCCCTCTCCTACACTTGAAGCCTGCTGGGTGACCTTGGGCCAGTCACAGTTCTCTCAAAACTCTCTCAGCCCCACCTACCTCACAAGGTGCCTGTTGTGGGAAGGAAAAGAACTTGTAAGCCACCATGAGTCTCCTGATAGAACAGAAAGGTACTATGAATCCAAATTCCTTCTCCTCCTCCTCCTGTTCTTCTGTTGTGGGTGGGGTCCTTTTTGACACTTGAAAAGGCATGCAGGGGGAAATAAGAGCGTCTCAGCCTGCTATGGTCGCAGTATTTTAAGATAATTTTTAAATGGGGGTTGCATCCCCAGCAGAGGTGTATCTAGGAAAAATAGAACCCAGGGACAAAACCTGAGTTTGGTGCCCCCCTCCCAACCGTATGGGCAGCCACCCTCCCCCACCACGACTAAACAATAATTTTTAAGAACATAAGAAAGAGCCTGCTGGATCAGACCAGAGTCCATCTAGTCCAGCACTCTGCTACTCGCAGTGGCCCCACCAGATACCTTTGGGAACTCACATGCAGGATGTGAAAGAAATGCCCTTCTGCTGCTGCTGCTCCCAAGCACCTAGTCTGCTAAGGTATTTGCAATCTCAGATCAAGGAGGATCAAGATTCATAGCCATAGATTGACTTCTCCTCCATTATTCTGTCCAAGCCCTTTTTAAAGCTATCCAGGTTAGTGGCCATCACCACCTCCTGTGGCAGCATATTCCAAACACCAATCACACATTGCGTGAAGAAGTGTTTCCTTTTATTAGTCCTAATTCTTCCTCCCAGCATTTTCAATGTATGCCCCCTGGTTCTAGTATTGTGAGAAAGAGAGAAAAATTTCTCTCTGTCAACATTTTCTACCCCATGCAAAATTTTATTGACTTCAATCATATCCCCCCCCCCAGACATCTCCTCTCCAAACTAAAGAGTCCCAAACGCTGCAGCCTCTCCTCATAAGGAAGGTGCTCCAATCCTCATCCTCGTTGCCCTTCTCTGCACTTTTTCTAGCTCTTCGATATCCTTTTTGAGATGTGGCGACCAGAACAGAACACAGTACTCCAAGTGCTGTCGCACCATTGCTTTATATAAGGGCATGACAATCTTTGCAGTTTTATTATCAATTCCTTTCCTAATCATCCCCAACATAGAGTTTGCCTTTTTCACAACTGCCATGCATTGAGTTGACATTCCCATGGAACTATCAACTAAGACGCCCAAATCCCTTTCCTGATCTGTGACTGATAGCACTGACCCCTGTAGCATGTATGTGAAGTTTGGATTTTTTGCCCCTATGTGCATCACTTTACATTTTGCTACATTGAACTGCATTTGCCATTTCTTAGCCCGCTCACCTAGTTTATAACAGTCCGCTTGGAGCTCTTCGCAATCCTTTGTGGTTCTCACCACCCTACATAATTTGGTATCATCCGCAAACTTGGCCACCACGCTACCCACCCCTACTTCCAGGTCATTTATGAATAGGTTAAAGAGCACTGGTCCCAAAACGGATCCTTGGGGGACACCACTCCCTACATCTCTCCATTGTGAGAACTTCCCATTTACACCCATCCTTTGCTTCCTGTTTCTCAACCAGTTTTTAATTCATAGGAGGACTTCCCCTCTTATTCCTTCACTGCTGAGTTTTCTCAATAGTCTTTCATGAGGAACTTTGTCAAAAGCCTTTTGGAAATCCAAGTAGACAATGTCCACTGGTTCCCCCTTATCTACATGCCTGTTTACACCCTCAAAGAACTCTAGTAAGTTTGTAAGACAGGACTTGCCTCTGCAAAAGCCATGCTGACTCTTCCTCAGCAGGTCTTGCTTTTCTACATGTTTTATAATTTTATCTTTAACTAGCGGGGCCCAGCCACGCGTTGCTATGGCAATTGTCCTTCTCATCATAGTCTGTAACCCACACAGATGTCCATGGAGGTCCAATGATCCGTAGCATGGCCTTTGGGGGTGGTCAAATGGAATCCCTCTTTTCCTTTTCAATTCTTTATCTTTATCTTTATTAACCTTTAATAGGCATAAAACCTTTTCAATTCACATTGTTATATGGTGGTACATCGAACAGTATAAGGTAACCCTTTCCATTCGCGGAACTGTCCAGCGTATTTTGGTCACGCTGTCCGTGAGGCCGGTTGACACACACTGGCCTGGCTTGGGTAAGGGCAGGCTTTGGGGCAAGGAGAGCTATCCCAGTCAGGCAGCAGAGGCAGGGGTGGTGAGGCGGCTAAAGATCAAAGGAAAACTCCTATCATGGGTTCTTGAAGGGCCACGTGCAAAAGAAGCAGAGCGGTAGTGATGGTTCGCCCCACCCCGTGGATTTTCTTAGAAAGAAAAAAGGCAAACTCAACGCTTTTAGTAAAAGAGAGCTTCCGTGGCGTGCCATGGGTGAGGTAGTGGGTAAGTGGTGGTTGAGATAATGAGGGAGGGCAGGAATTGAAGTTATTGAGAGTTGAGCTTGGATGTGTGTTGTGTGGGTAGCATTTGGTGAGGCACTTTAGAAGAGTGAAAAGTTGCCTGCGTGTGAGGGGGGGAACATTACCTGACGTCTCACATGGCAAAGTGTGCATGATGAACACTTCCACTCGTATTAGCTAACAGTATTACCTGTTTACTGTTTTCACTGCTCATCTCTGCCCATCTGCACGAACATTCACAGCCCTCATGAGCCACAGAACCAGACGAACACTGCACGAACATTCTAAAGGTGACCGGTTAATACAGCCAGCTAAATGGCCTGGTGCGTAGAGGAAAAAGACGTTCAACCTGGCTCAGACATAGGAAAGCAGGCGATTTGAAGGTCACATGCCTGCCGCCCAGCAGGGAGGAACGTCATATGAAAATTTGGGGGTGATCCGTCCAGCCGTTTCGGCGCTAGGGAGTGACGAACAAAGTCACTGTTTGCTTTTTATATATATAGATTATAGATTCTACTAATTTACCAGGAACAGATGTCAAACTGAGTGGCCTGTAATGTCCTGGATCCCCCCTAGATCCTTTCTTAAAGATTGGTGTGACATTGGCCATCTTTTGCACCAGGTCATTTCAAAGTCACTAACACCTTACAGAACATGCCCCAACTCACAAAAACACAGCAATAGTCCATGCCACTCAGCAGAAGGTAAAAATCTTGACATTTTCAAAATGCTTAGCGCAAAATGTTTTGTTACTGCTGCGAAAAAGAACATGAACACTATATCCAGCAACTTTAACTGCACCCCAACGTTGGAAGCAGCACTGGTGCCAGGAGAGAGGGCGGGAGGGGACAGGGAAAAATTTCAAGACATGTTTTTCACATAGTTGCACACATTGAATTTTAATGCTGACATTGCAAGGCACTTACTAACATCATGGATTCTTAATTTGAAGCATCTCCAAGGCCAAAGTGAGATAAAGCAGCTATCCCTAGGAGGCAGGAGGGAAAGTAACTCCCACATTCCTCGCATGATTATGGCAATGTTCACCAAGCAAGGGAAAAGATAAAATACATTTTACTGCATGCACAAATACCAAACCTAAATACACAGGAGAGTGCGCACTTCCGCTACCAGAGCGAGATCACTGAGTGATGTTGAATGTCCTCTCACGTGCTTGCAGCCAAGCCTACCTCACAAGGTCTGTTGTGAGGATATAATTGAGGAGAGGAGAACTAAGTAAGCTGCCTGGCTGAGCTTTCTATTTCCCACATGTGTTCGAGGGCTTCTGAAAGCACCCCCCACCTGCAGCACCTATACCTTAGTATTTCCCACACACTAATCTAAGCATAGAGACCACTCACAAAACACCCCCACCCACCCACAGCAGAACATTTCCTAAACGTCGAAAAACATTGTCCCTTTCACAAAATCACCTCTTCTTCTTCTCCTCCTTCTGGTTTGCTTCTAAATCAAAGCATGCAATGAAACCTAATCTTTGCATTTGCCATGCTGGTCTTCTTCTGAGACAAAAAGCAATCTAGGACACTTCCTTGATGTGGGCAGGGAGAAGAATATTTCCTCCCAGATTAATGCAGTCAAAATCAATTTTCTACTTACAAAACTTTAAGAAACAGACACAACTGGTCCACCAGCCCAAAGAAGCTTCATCAATCCTTGAGAAAGGATTTGAACCCAGCACCAACATGTCAACCATCTCCATGTCACTACCAGGTCCATGATTTACAGAAATCAATATGAGACCTCCATCCAGCACAAATTGTAAATAAGGAAGAATCGTGCCAAAGGGATAGCTCACGTGTTCCTTCATCTTTTCCATCCTTATCATATTGTCAAATAAAGTCATCTAATATTTGAAGCAGTCTTATGCTGAGCTGGTACATATTGCACAATATTGTCCACTCTGGGCTGAAGGCAGGTTCTCAGACAACAGTTGACCTCCTATTCCCTGCTACCTGACAGCCTCTTAACGGGAAATGCTATGAGAGTTTTGTTTGTTTGTTTGCTTCACTTTATACCCTGCTTTTCTCCCCGATAGGGACCAAAGAAGTTTGCATTATTCTCTTCTCCTCCATCTTATCCTCACAACAACCCTTTTTGGTAGGCTGAAAGAGTGTGACTGTAGTCACCCTTGATCTTCTGCAACCTGGCTGGGTATTTGAACCTGGGTCCTCCCAAGTCCTATCCAGCACTGTATGAAGCCACTGCACCACACTCTTTGTTCCTGGAACCTTTTAAGAGAATAGAAGCACATGTTCAGCGAGCGAGTCATGGCTCCTTCCAAGAAGAAAAGGCCATCAGCCATGCAACCCTACATAAAGCCAAACTCTTCTAAGTCTACTGAAGTATTTTTCCAAGGAGCAGAATACATCCCCTTTGTCCTGTTCTTGGTGAGTTGCTGTCTTAGCTCTCCTGACCCTAGCTGTTGACCTATGGTGCCATGCAGCAAGAAGCAATATTATGACTAGTGCCCCTCACCCCCCAATATTATAGTTGCTTAGGTAAGGGTACTTTTTCAGTCCAATAATATGGATGTACAGACAATCTACTGAATTTGAAAAGAGGTCCAAAGTTGAGAGTGGTAAAAAATCACGTTTATTGGAAGAGCGAGGTAATTTCTCAAGCTGGAGAACAATTAACTCAAGTCATGTGAGGGACCCTGTGAGGGTGAGCCACGGGTTGCAAATTCAAAGACACAATGCATATATTTTTTAAATATTCTCAGAAACAACCCTGCCAGAACAATAGAGCAAGTGGCTCCCTGAGAAAGAAAACCCTTCAACATTTAGCTACCCACGTGCTCTGTTGCAATCCAGTGGCCAGTCCCAAGAGAGAATAAAGTGTTTCTTACCTGCAGAAGATTTCCTTCTGCTGGGGTCACACATACTGCTCAGGAATGCATCCTCACTTAGACAGCAGGTTCCAACAGCAGGCAAAAGGGTTGAGGATTAAAGCCTTCTTTGCAAAGGCAGTTAAAGGGGCCCATGAGAAACAGAGCAGTCCCCTTCCTCCAGATTTTCCTTTGTCCCCTTCACAATTTGTGCCACATGCAGAAGCAACAGATTAGAACCCTTTGCTGGGAGGGCGGGGACTCCGTAGGAACACTCTGGAGCCACCCATTACAAAGGGGAGTGGGGCGGGGCTGAGACCAGGCACTTGCTGGCTTGGCCTGAGGTAACCGAGCTGCCGCGATGCCTATGTAAGTTCAGACTTGCAGCTTGCTTGAATGGGGGGCTTGAATGGTTAAGTCTTTAGGGAGATGTTTTGGCGCCCCCCACGTGACTGAAGTGGTTGCGCCTGGGGACACGGAGTACCCCATGTCCCTAGGCAAATACACCACTGCATCCCCATGGTCATTACAGTTAGTTTGACCCTAAGTGACATTTTCTAGGGGCCGAGCATGGTGGAAAGGGAAAAGGATATACTTTATAGGCCTGCACCGAGTGATTTCCAGGTGACAGATATCAGTTCCCCTGGAGGTCATGGCCCCTTCAGAAATGGACTTTGTTGCCTCATATCACTAATGAGCTCCCTCCCTCCACAAACTCCACTATCCCCAGGTACAGCCTGAAATTACCAGGAATTTCATAATCCAGAGTTGATAACGTTAACATTTTATCATAGCCAAAAGTTCTGTAAGAAACGCGGGTCCATGAACCCAGAAAACACTTTGGACAAAGTTGGTGAAGCAGATAACAAAGCGTTTATTGGTTTACAGTCTTGCAAGCCCGGGTGCTCACCCAGTGGTGGACACACCCTTCCTTTGTTCTACAGCAGCTTATATTGCTTTTTCAGGATCACCCCATCCCTCCCTTATCTCTCCATTGGCTAGGAGATGAGAGGGCCCAACCTATTATAATTCATCTAGGCATACTATGTCATGTACCAGGTGGTATCTTCTTCAATTAATACATCTCTATATGGTCATTTCCTGTAATTAATTTTGGTTCTTCTTAGTTGTCAACCCTTTGTTAGTGTCTTCATGATTTATCAATTTTATCAGTTCATGCACTTGCCAGAATCTTTAGTTTCCCTTATCTTACTGTAGAGACACCCATCATATTTTGCCCCTTGTCCAAAGGCCTTCTATCTTAGCTGGGATCTTAGCCTCCTATAAACTAGATTGCCTCTTAGCTAGAACCCAGGTTTTCCTGACCCAGTCCCCTGCTTTGAAGACACTACATCCCAAGAAGCTTGAATTTAGGGGCCTTCTTATGTCAACTAGTGTCTATAGCACAAGAACAGAGTTTTTCCCTGACCTACATTCCATTACTGTATATGACTATTAGAGCTGGAGGCTTCAGAAGCATCTTAGAAAAATACTTTAAATTAGCTAGAGGCCTTAAGAAGCTTCTGAATGGAGTTTCTGCTTAATAGCACCTACTGATTAGGGTCTAGAGAAGTAAGCTGTTTTAGCTATTTTACACTTCAAACTGAGAGAGGAACATTTTCTTTTTGACCATATTAAAGGATTATACAAAGATTCATATAAGGCATTCAATGTCTATAACATAGGATACATACATTGGACATGAGTGATTAACTATATTCTTTAATTTTCATTATTAGCTATAATATAAAAAACATTCAGATATAGAAACATAATTATAAACCATTGTGTTACCTATTTCCCACTAAACTCTTGACTCCTGTTTCTTCTATCAGAGCAGGTGTTCCTTACAGGTCATCATAATCCCTCTTGCTTCTGCTATCCCAATTAATTCCAACCAATTTCAAATGATAACATACCCATCTCCAATTAACTTTCTTTAGTCTTGGAACTAAGCCATTACTTTCTTTTAACATCTTATCTCTACATCTCTGCTCAGGATCAGTCAGCCTTATGCGTGCAGTAAATGTCTCTTACTAACTTACATTTTCTGACACCCCTTCCATTTACTTTACATATGTCTTGCTTTTCTTTCTCAGTTCCATATTTACATACAATATATTTACAATATTTAATACAATCTTACACTTTATATGTAATATGTAAAAGCAACATTTTACCATCTCTCACAGTTCCAAGAGGCTTGAGCCCAGATTATAAGACCATTACTGTGATCTACAATTCTAAGAACACTTTCCTGGAGTAACCCCTCCTCCCCACCCCCACCCCCCACCCCCAGATAAAATGGACATACGTCTGGGCAGACCTGCTTACAATTGCTCCTGCAGTTTATTTCAACAGTGTGTTTTTTCTTTCATCATTCCTGAAACTGTATGTACTGGTTAGAAGCTTGCATGCACATGTTGTGTCACAAGTTCATACAAAGGCTGAAGACATGTTGCTTGACTCCTGGATAATTCTAGGATAGTATATGTCAACTTCAGTGCAGGTAGCATCTGTTTATTAATTTTTATTTCATTTATTAATATTTATACTCCCCCCCATTAGCGTCTATAGGTGGCTTACACGGGTTAAAAACAAACACAATTAAATCATCATAAATAAAATGTAACAGTTAAAACAATAATAAAAATAGCATTAAAATAATGTATACACACTCCCAGACCAGCAGCTATAGAGGAGATTTCCAGGATGGCTGACCAAATACCTGAGTGAAGAGGAAGGTCTTTGCCATGCACCACTCTCATAAAGGAGTGGTGTTCCAGTTCCTGGAGGCAATCAGGAGAAAGTCCTCCCTTGTGCCCTTGCCCCTCGATTGGGGGAGGTACCACCAGGAGCACCTCCCCCTGTGACCTCAGTGCCCAGGCAGGTACATAAGAAATCAGCTGCTCCTTCAGGTAGAAAGGGCCCAAGCAATTTAGGGTTTTGTCAAAGTCAGCACCTTGAATTGGGCCCAGGAGCCAATTGGGAGTCAGTGCAGTTCCTTAAATTGGAAGTCAGTGCAGTGTGATGTGCGTCTAGCCAGCTATACTGGCTAACAACCTAGCTGCCGCATCCTGTACCAACTCTAGCTTCCAGATTGTCTTTAAGGGCAGCCGCACGTAGAGCTCATTACAGTAGTCCAATTGAGAGGTTACAAGACCATGGAACACTGTGGCCATTTCTTCCTTGTCCAAAACCAGATGGAGCTGGTGAACCAGACGGAACTGCTGGAAGGCCCTCGTAGCCACCTCAGTCATCTGACCCTCAAAAAATAGCAATGAATCCAGGAGACACACACACACACACACACACCCCGATCACACACACAGTCCTAGAAACAAAAAAGGAAAAATGACACTTTCACATAATCGGTTGGCAATAGTAAGGGTGCACAGCAATGATGGAAATGGCGGACAGCCCTGATAATAGATGACAAAACATCCTTAGGACACTTCACCAAATGGTGGACAGCATGGGGAATCAAACTGAAGTGGCAGAAAATGGTGGGTGGCAAATAGCAGAGAAATGAAAGTGAGAGTTTAAAGATCGGGCTGGAGAAATAAAACGTTTCCTGATCTCCGCACAGCAAGCAAGAAACATTTTCAAACCATTTCAGGAAACATTGAGCAAGAGTGCTAGTTTGTGTTACCAAATAAAACGTTTTGAGGAAATAAAACATTTTCAATACGTTTTTTGGGGAAAGCTATGCAGAACTCCTCCCCCAAATGCTCCCCCAAATGTCCTGAAGATGTTTTATTTGTGTTGTGCGGAATGGACCAAGGATCTGGGATACTTAGGTTCCAAATCCCACTCTGATGAAAACCTGCTGGGTGACCTTGGGTTAGTCACACAATCTTCGGTTAACCTACCTCACAAGATAGATGTGAGGATAAAATGGAGGAAGGGGGCATTACGTACATAATCTTTGAGCTCCTTGGAGGAGGGGTGGTATAAAAATATACTATTTAAATAAATAATTAACATGAAGTATGAGCTGCTGTTCCGTTTCTGCAAGGTTTGCACAAGGACTATTTCCATGTGTCTGTCTCCTGTTTTTTCACCCTCCTTGGTCCCTGGCATAACCTGGCTTCGCTTCTGGTGCCCAGTTTCCATGCTCAAGCATCCACTGGCCCCAAACCTCTCAGACACCTCTCTCTTGCCTCCTTTTCCTCCTCCTCGGGTTTTCTTCCCTTGACTCCTTCCGATCACCCCCTAGGCTTTGTTTCTCCATTCTTCAAATGCCTCTTCTCCTTTCTTTCCTTAACCTTTGAGGCAAGTAAGGGGGGGACACCCTATGCAGAAGATGTTGACTTTTTCCTCTCCACCACCATCACCACAGTTCCTCCTCCTTTATTGGATGCTAGCGGGTCCTCAAAGGCTCCGAGGCTGTAATTAGAGGGTGGATCCTGTAAAGCAGAGGAGCTCCCCCCTTAGTCCCTTCCAACTACAGACCAGCCCGTTCTCTTTCCTTGTCTCTCTCCTTCCTCCTCCAAAATCTGCAGCAAACCCCTCAGGCTGGGGACAGAGATGGCATCGTGGCTGCTCGAGGTAATCTTCCTGCTGCGCCTGGCCAGGGGCCCTAGAGAATCCTGACTTGCAGCAATCTGGAGTTTTTTTTTTCTTTGGGGGGTGGGTCGGTCAGACCAGGTGGACCTGAAACCCCAAAGCTCAAGGAACTGAGGAAAAAGTAAGGAGCAATTTTACTGTATTTCTCTTCTCAGCCTCTCCCCCACCCTAGCCTTCCTCGCTTTAACATTACGCCTCCTAAATAACACAACTGGGAAACTATAATTTAAGGCATTGGGGGAAGGTGGGCAACTGTACGCCAAACCGCTCAGAGGTGGAGAGATGGTATCAAAGGTTAGTAAAATAGACCAGAGATGTTTTGTTTGAAGTTTTAAAGAGTCCATTTGATGTACCCGAGGAGCGCTCCTGGGCTTACTTGTGTTTTTCTGTCATCTGTATTTAGTTTGTGCTTGAAGGGAGACTTTTTAATTCTTTTTTTAAAATAACCATTCCATTTCCTGCTCTCTCTCTCTCTCTGTCTCTCTCTCTCTCTCTTTCTCTCTCTCTCTCTTTTTTGCTATCATCTCCTCATTTGGAACTCTTCTTTAATACTTGATTAGATGAGCTGAAAATGTTTTCCCGATCCAGATTTTTGGGGCAGGAGTTGTGTTCCAAAGAAACGGATTTTGTTCTGAGATATTTCCCTACCCTGCTTCTAGAGTGAGGACAGAGAAACATGTAAAAGAAAACTAAACTTCCCAGCCAGTGTATTCACAAATATTTAAGCTTCAGCTGAGGACAAAACCCCAGTTCAGGGCTATTTTCAGATTTTATTAGGCACAGATATTTTCTTTTCTCAATCTGTTTTTTTCCCCCCTTCTTCAACTGTGTTTTAATTTAAAAATAAATAAATAATGCAGACAGAAAGGTGATGGAGTTGAAGCTTTGAAAGGGTTAAACTGATAACAAGCCGTTTTAATTAAAAATGGGACTAATGATTGACTGGAAAATTCAACCAAGATGGAGAGTAGCTTTTTTTTTTTTTGAACGGAACGGCATGTTGTTTGAAGTTTGATTTTTTTAAAATAAGCATTGAATAACAGGCTGGAAATAGGTGAGTTAATAAGGTAATGTTCCACACTGAAGGAAATCTCAGAGGCTGATGTCCTTTCCTTCAAGTTTAACCAAAGAGTAACTCTGGAAAATAAAATTTGGAGGTGCTGGATGATTCGAAGGTTTGGCTGACCAATTAAAAATTTTACCTGTACAGCCTTTTTAACGGTGAAAGACACAATTTCCTTACCAGTACTTTGTACTGGGCCCTGCCCAGTGATGGTTGATAAAGATTACATTCTTGGTACCACACTCTTTGGTGAGCTCAGGAAAAGGAACTCTATGGAATAGTGCATTGTTTTACGTTTGATGATTGCTAAAGACAATTTTTTAAATTTATGTTATTTATAGTCGCCCACTTCCCAGAGGAAAGATGGTTCTTGGAAGGATTTGGGTGCATGCTTGTATACAAATATCTTTCTGGCATAATGAAATTGCTGCCAGACAATCCCATGACCTATTCAGGACTTCAGTAGGCTTATATATAAGTAAGCTGATCAATTTTGGTGAAGCATCTTCCTTTTCTTAATTTCAGAGGTTATTGTGTACATTCCTAATATGGACTTTTTTCCCCCTGCTGTCAAGTCGTAGCTGACTTACGACGATCCCATAGCATTTATATATTGCTTTGAAATGTTCATATATGTTAACTCAGTAATACTTACAAGAATCCTCTCAAATCAATATAACAGTGCAATTCCAAACCCAGTTAACACTCCTCTGAGTCCATTGAAATCAATGGGCTTAAAAAAGTATACTTTTGCTTCAAACTGCACTGTTGTTCTCATACTGCAGATAGGGGAAGGGGCTAAGTCTGAAAGATGGAAGCTTGCCACCTGCTAAGTTCACGGTGGAGTTTTGAACCTGGGGGGGGGGGGTCCTGGGTCACGTGTCCCCTTCTCAGCCATTATAGTACACAAACATTCCAGCAAAGTAGCTCCCAACATGGTGGATAGGCTAACTGTGAGTATATCCCATCATTCTTGCAGTCTCCGCAGTCTATAAGATGGTTCATGGAAATTAAATACTGCTCAAGGAAATTAACCCTGCTTCATTATGGCCCACAGTGTCAGGTTGGCTATTTGTGAAAACTGCAGTTGCTGTCCTGAAAATGGACTACACCAACCTGTAAAATATACATTGCCTCATTCCAGCATGAAGGGAACTGTCCCCGTACAATTGATTACACTGGAGCCAAGTCCTTGGATGCTAGAAATGGTTCTTGGTGCAAATGACATCAACAGGACTGTGTTCCAAACAGCCCTTGCTCCATTAGCATTACAAGGGTTTCCAGGTCCCCCTTAGCCATCGGTGAGGGATGGGGAGGGGGGGAGGGGGACCAGAGCCCAGTTGAGGATGGAGTCTGGGGAGGACAGGGGCTCAGTGGGGTGCAATGCCATAGAGCCCGCCCTCCAAAGCATCCATTTTCCCCAGGGGAACTGTTCTGTGTGGTCTGGAGGTGAGCTGGGGGTATCTCCAGGTCCCACCTGGAGGCTGGCATCCCTACCAACCACAGAACCAAATGGGACAATGGGTTAACTCTTCCAAGTACTCTAAGCAAGCCTTGATTTAACAGGATGGATGGAATCAGTTTCTTTCTGTAGTCAAACAAGCGTCATTTTCAGCAGTTATTAAAAGGACTCGCTCTGAAACGGTCAAGAAAGGTGTACGTTTGGATCTTGATGTCATTTCTGAGGTTGTGACATTCCTACAGAAAAGACACAAGACCCTCTGGCATAAGGCCTCAACTGGACATAGGAAAGTGAGTCAGGCCCAGGCGGGGTCTTGTCCCATAACATCACTAGGATTGTGATACGTAAAATCAAGAAAGACTTTGCAAGTGATATATCTTTCTGATACGTGCTCT
Source organism: Sphaerodactylus townsendi (assembly GCF_021028975.2). Classification (NCBI taxonomy): domain Eukaryota; kingdom Metazoa; phylum Chordata; class Lepidosauria; order Squamata; family Sphaerodactylidae; genus Sphaerodactylus; species Sphaerodactylus townsendi. Next base: position 152,639,534 of record NC_059427.1, on the reverse strand, counting down.
GATACATTATTTCTCACCCTCGATCTCGTGGGCGCTGAGGCTAGCCATAAGAGTTTGGATGAACCTTCTCAGATTTCTAAGTACGCATCAGGCGTGACTTCTCTTCCCGTTAACTGTTAGGCTCACGTATTCAGGAAGATACTGCAGTGCTGATTCTTTTGAGACCCCGCTCCCGCCCCGCCTTGTTTGTAACTGGTCCTCAAATGTTTGAGAAGGGACAGTGTACAGTTTGCTCACCTGCCCTGGGTGTTGGCAGCATTTTTGAAGGCCCAAAATAGCCATTGTTATTTCCTTAAGAGAAAAGAACCAACACAGGAATCTTGAGGAGGGAGAACAGGAAGGATCTGGCTGTTAGAGCTGGCTGTTAGGGCTGTTAATCTGGACGAATCATTCCCCCCAACCCTAAACAGCTGAAATCTTTTGTGGGCCTGGAAAAAGGAATGTTGTGTTTCTGACAGCCACATCTTATGAGATGCTTTTGCACATGGGTACGACAATAGCACGTATTTATAAAGTACAGTTTTAAATGTTCAAAGTATGTTACTTCACTAGTGGATCTATGCAAATATAAAATGTACACCGGTCACATCAATTATGAAGAGCATATTTGTAGGAATCCTGTTTCTTCTCATAAAATATACATGAATAGGGCTCAAACTTTCCCGATGTGCTACGAAGAGGGCAAAAATGTGATTGATACATTCACACATTTTTCTTGTATAACTGATATGATGTATGCATGTATTGTGTCACTGAGTATCTTGTCTAAAATGCTCACACAGTGCAGGAAGAGGAAGTCTGGATCGCTTTTTGAGTGGACTGGTGAGGGGAATGAACTTTTGTGTTGGAATGGCTGTAGAAATTGGGGCTGTAACCATCTTTGGAAAGCATAGGGAAAGCTAGGTACTGGAAATCCCTGATTTTATGAAGTAGAATTGGGTCTAGGCTAGGGTACTGAAGAGTCAGAAGTTTTGATGTTCTTCTTGTGGTTTTTGTTGCTTCAGTTCAGCAGTTCCCAAGCTGCAAGCCAATACAACTAGTATGTCACAAGAAAGAACCATCAATGTGTCATGAGAAGCAAATGTAAAAAGCAAAAGGCTGTTTGAGCCCAAAGCTCCCATCCACAAAAGAGGCTCTAAGAATCTCTGGATGATTAATTGTAGCCTTGGATCCTTCTCTGGACTGCCTCATCTTCATCTGATGTGATCAAAGCCATCAGTTCCCCAGGTACAGTAGAATATTTCCTGTTGCATCTCTGTCTGAATTGGTGCTCTGGGGTTCCTTCCAACTATTTCCAGTGCTTCTTTGGATATAAAGATAGTGTGTGTGTGCACATGCGCACGCCTGTGTCTGTCAAGTAGAGGCGGAGCTAGAGGAAACTGCGCCCAGGGCACACACGCTCCCTGCGTCCCTGCCGCAACGCCGCACACCCCGCCTCGGAACACCCCTGCCACGGCCCCACCACAACCCTGCCGTTGCTCCACCCGGGGCATTATGCCCCCCATCCCTTGGCACCATGCCACTGCTGTCAAGTTGCAGCTGACCTATGGCAACCCTTCGGAGTTTTCAAGGCAAGAGGTGGTTTGCCATTGCCTGCTTCTGGGTCACACCCCTGGTATTCCTTGGAGGTCTCCCATCCAAATACTTGCCAGGGTTGAGGCTGACAGTGTTTGACTGGCTCAAGGTCACCTGGCAAGTTTTCATAGTAGAGTGGGGATTCAAACGTGGGTTTCTCAGATCCTAGCCGTACACCTAAGATCTAATACTCCAATGTAAATTCAGCAAACAAACCCTTATGCCTCAGTTGTTGGAAGTGTGTAGTCAGAGGTGGGATCCAGCAGGTTCTCACCAGTTCCCGAGAGTAAGCATTAATTATGTGGTGTCGAAGAGGGGGGTTACCAATTGGGTCTGCTTTTCCGCTAGAAACTCCATTAGGCCCAAAAAAAATCATGAAGTCCTTGTTGTTTCCTATGTGGCTGGTTAGCAAAGGTAGAAAACGGGATAATTCTCCCTGTTGGGCTGTTTTAAAAACATGTTTTAGAAATATGGTAAAGTTCCTTGTTTAAGGAAAGTCTCCTTCTTTTGATTTCTAGAAACAAAATTAAGTATTTGAAAGTATTAAGTATTTGACAGGCAGTCAATTAGAGGAGAAGTAGTTGTTTCTGTTGGCAGTAGACGATAGGACTTGATAGAATGAGTTTAAATTATGGACAGAAAGATACCAGCTGGAAATTAGGAGCGTTTTTTTTTACAGTAAGAGTTTTTTACAGTAACAGAGAAATTATTAATGCCCTGCCCCTGGAATGCCCCACCACGCCCCCGTCGTGCCCCATTACCTTCACGCTTACTGTTTGAATCCCACCACCAAGGGAACCTGTTACTAAAATTTTTGGATCCCCACCACTGTGTGTAGTAGATAGGAAACATATTACTATACACACAGTTATCAGTTTGCAAACTGCTTTACAACATTGTCTCCAGACCGGAAAAGAACTGTTTGGTTATCCTCTACGGCCCACTCAGAAAGTACGTTTGGCTATTTATTCCCTGAAAGAACTAATTCAGTGCCTGCATTGTATCTGGCACTATGAGAACCTAGAATTTCACAAGTCCCTGCCTATAAGTGACTAACACTCCTGGGCCTTAACCCATCATTATGGGTTGCCTGGGATTGGGGTTACGCGCAGTCACTGAATTACCCAGAAGATGTCGCCCCAGCTTCTGTTACTGAGGAGTCTTATTGACATGCTATAGTTCTTGCCTGTCAGCATAACTATTATGGATATTTTTCCATAAGGAGGGTCTTTGTGAAAAGCACCTCTCATGGATGTTGCCTGCCACAACACTGCCAAATACTGAAGTCCCTCTGCCGTCTGCTATACCATTGTTAATCCCATGTCCATTTTGGATAACCTTTTTCCTGTTTTCATCTCTTCTCTTCCTTTTCTTTGAAGGGCTGTGTGCTCACCCAGTTCAACATTTCACCACATGTCTCTCTTAAAAACTGATAGATAGGAACCAGAGGCGTAGCTAGGGGAAAGGGAGCTCGGTGCAAAATCTAAGTTTTGCGGGGGGGGCATGGGCGTCAGCTGTGATGCTGGAATCCACCCCCAAACAGCATCACTTTGAATGGTTTTTAAACTAGGGAGCCCAGATTCTCCTTTTAAATCCACCTTAAAGGGAGAATCTGGGGTCCCCAATTAAAACAACATTGAAAGTGATGCTGTTTTGGGGTGGATTATCCCCCACCCTGAAACAGCATCACTTTCAATGTTTAAACTCGGGAACTCAGATTTTCCCTTTAAATCCATGCTGAAGGGAAATCTGAGGAAATTTGGGGGTGCCTGCTGTCAGGGGTACCATTGTTAAGCTAGCAGCACCAAACTTTCAAGGTATCAATAGGAGACTCTCCTGATGATACTGCCCAGGTTTGGTGAAGTTTGGTTCAGGGGGTCAAAAGTTATGGACCCTCAAAGGTGTAGCCCCCATCTCCCATTAGCTCCCATTGGAAACAATGGGGGATGGGGGCACCCCCTTTGGGAGTCCATAACTTTCGACCCCCTGAACCAAACTTCACCTACCTTGGGTGGTATCATCAGGAGAGTCTCCAAAACAATCCCTGAAATTCTGGTGCTGCTAGCCTAAAAACTGCGTCCCCTGCAGGCCAAAAACTGAAAAACACTAAAAATACAAAAAACCCACAAACGAACCAGTTCTTTTGCACCTCCCCCACCCTCCAGGCGCTCGCTCGGTGCAACATGCCCCCCCTCCCCCGGTAACTACACCTTATAGGAACTGTTCAGCATGTGCTTTTGTTTTGTTGCTTTTATATAAACATTTGGATAATTTTAATTCATCCTCTGATAAACTCATATAGAAGTTCATCTGAAAAGATAATTGGGATATATTTGCTGATTTTAACCTACTTGTTACTATTACTGTAGTTAAATTTCATGCCTTAGTTATAAGGTTGAGAGAACAACAGAGTTAGTTAAGATTTTATAGTTTTGTATTTAACCTTTTATGCCAGTAAAGGTAATGATGACATCTTAAAAACAGTATTGTTACTAACCACCCTATATCCTACTGTGCAGGGAGGCTATTACCATTATTTTCTATTTCACTAAATAGGGGGCGCAAAATCAATACACAATCTGAGTAAATTTGTGTCAATCATATTATATGCTCATAAATGATTGAGTAACTGCACCGACATTCATCTATAATTCCACTTTGTCATCCTTTGTTTTTCATAATTTTATACTGTTTCTCGATCAAAATTGGTTTCAAAATTGGTTTACAGGATAAAAATGAAAATTGAAGCCATAAAATTATTGAGTGGTCTGAAACATCCTGAAACCTAGCAACAGCGTAAGTTACTAATTCTATAAACTCCATCATTAAAAGCTTGACAGAACAGAAGAGTCTTTGGGTGCCTATGAAATGAGCTGTGACATCAAGAAATAACTTCTAGAGAATGCCACAAAGTTGGGATGGCTATTGAAAAAGCCCTGCTTTTGGTAAATGCTAGTTTTGCTCATTATTGATCAGCTTAACTGAGGTGTCTTGAGCTCCTGCAGTTGTCTGACACGTTTTGTTGTGCTATATGGAACCCAGCTAACGATTTATATGTAAAGTCAGTGTACTGGCTGTGTGATGTAGGGCTGGGACAGGGGCGGTCCAGGGTCAAATACTTACTTAGCCATAAAAGTCCCCCTTGTGCCAGTCATTTCTTCTCAACATATTCTACCTCTCAGGGATGTTGGGGATAAAATAGGGGCTGGGTTTTGAGTACCTTGCCTTGAGTTCCTTGGAGGAAATGTGAGGTTAAAAATACGATTAACCAAATACATCATATGATTTCCTGGCACATGTGAAGTTCAGAGATGTCAAAGAAAATCAGTGTGCACATTGCAGATGGACCCTTTGACATGTACTGACCTGCTTTTGTGTATTTGAACCCTTGGCTGAAGCCCTAATAAACAGAAGCAATATCCTGATGGGAAAGAACTCTTGATGTGGATTGACCCTAGATGCAGGAATGAATCGACAAAGGAAAGAGAGGATGAATAGAGATATAGATACAGTTGAGAGATTAAGTTGGTTACCATCAGTATTTTGGTGCCCACTGAAGCTGTGAAAGTAATGAGCACCTAACATGGAATTAGGAGCATGCCAAGTTGGCACAGGTAGGCTTCCTAGGGCCAAAGTTAACTCTCTGTCTCCTGTATTAAATTGATCTACAGAACAGGATTGACAGCTGCTAACTGGTTTGGAGCTATAGTAGGCCTGAGGCTCTTTCCACACAGCAAGTGTAAAGTGAATTGCAGCTGGGATAAATGAATCCGGCATGGCACTGGGCCATTCGCACGGTCCCGTGGCCAGCGAGCACCTTCGCATGGAGGCGCATCTTTTGTTTTTTGTTTACCTCCCACCAATGCGTAGCTAAGCAGGCATGCACAAGTGAATCCCCACAGCCATGCTGTCATGCTGTCTGATGTTACAACCTGCGTGGCTATGCAGGTGGGCACCGGGAATTTTTTTTTTTTTAAAGGAACATGTCGCCAAAAAAAGTGGCTTCCTGCCCGGCTGTTCACTCAGAAGCAGCTGCAACCTGGGATTTTTTAAAAGACTCCCGGATAGTGCGATTCTTGAATAACCAATTTGGGGGGAAATAACATGGGGCAGGCTCGCTTTATGGGCGGGATCTGTGCGAAGTTCCCCCCAAAACAGTTTTTTTACCGTTGTTATCCCAGATTTATTGGCCCATGAGGAAAGGGCCTGACAGAGGTAACAGCATGGATAATATAGGAAGCTGGAAGAAACTGGAAATGCAGACCTAAGCAGAGTTAGATGCTTCAGGAGACACTTTCCTGGAATGTGTCCAGGAAAAGGCAGGACTGGTATTTCTCAGGGATAGATACTGAAGTAAAGGGTGTCTCATCTAATTAAGGGGAGGGAGAATTGAGCTAGAACCATTCTATATCGTACTGATAAGGCAGAGACTGCAGAGTGCCACTCTGGGACCAAGCAAAATCCAAAAAACAAAGCCGCTTAACACCTTTTATCAGGGCTTGCCAAAACATTATAAGATAGTTGCCAGATTTCAACTTTCCTAGACCTCTTCTTCAAGGTGGATGCTCCATTTTTAAAATGCGCGTTTTAAAATTTTTGTTCTGCCATCAAGTCAAAATTGACTTATGGCAACCTGATAGGGTTTTCAAGGCAAGAGTTGTTCAGAGGCGGTTTGCCATTGCATGAGCCTACATCACAACCCTGGTATTGCTGGGAGGTCTCTCATCGAAATACTTGCCAGTGTGGACCCTGTTTAGCTTCTGAGATTTGATGAGATCGGACTGGCCTGCACTATTTAGGACCCACCAAAGCATTAGTACATAACTTTTTTGTTTCAAACTCTTCCTTAATCGTGACGTTAAGGGTCAGTTTGGGGTGGAAGGAGACGTTTCAGCTGTGATGGAAATGCCTTCAACCCACAGCCTATAGAATGGAATACAGGATGCTGTAATTAGATTAGGTGAACTGGGTGTAACTCGTTTCAGGTTGCACCCAAAGCTTTCTGGGAAGAAGGGGAAAAAAGGGCAACCTGCATATGAAAACAAAAAAACTGACAATTGGCCAAATGTCTCTCTGGCAGCATAGAGAACATGTAGGTCCCCTTAAAAGAGTGTCTATTGGTTAGAGTGTCAGACTAGGATCTGGGAGGTCTAGGAACAAATCTCAACTCTGCCATGGAAGCTTTCTGGGAGATGGGGTTGCAGCTCTGTGCTGAGAAATACCTGGAGACTTTGGGAGTGAAGCCTAGGGTGGGTGGGGTTTGAGGAGAAGAGGGGCATCCTCAGGTAAAATACAGCAGAGCTCACTTTCCAAAGCTACCATTTTCTCTAGGGGAACTGATCTCTGTAGGCTGAAGATCAGATGTAATTCAGGAGATCTTCAGGCACCACCTGGCAATTGGCAACCCCTTGGGCCACTCTCTCACTCTCAGCCTATCCTAGCTCACACACACATAGAGATAAAATAGAGAAGAGGAGAACAATACGAGCTGCTTTAGGTCCTCATGACAGAGCAAAATTGGGTATAAATGAAACAGATAAATAACAAGCCAGGAACAGAGAACATTGTGAGATGGTGGTTCAGAATTTCTATTCCTCCAGCCTAAAGAAATTCCTCGAGCCTAGCTTTGCTCAGTTAAGTGGTAGGATGCATGCTAATATCTGCCAAGGCTACATATCTGTGGCATGCAAAGTAAGCATGCAAAACTGCTTTGTACTGACTGCAGAACAGTTTAAACCAGATTCTGAGCCTGAACAGGGTTGCAGGGGAAGTTCTTTGCCTCACCGGCATCAGCGCTGAGGGCCAAACTACACGAGATGGTTGGTGATAAGTCCAGTCAGAGGCTGATTCCGCATGGGCCAAAAACAGTGGTGTGAAAACAGTATAAACCCTTTTACACCATTTTAAACCCTTTTACACCATTTTCACACCGTTTTCACACTGCTGTTTTTGGCCCATGCGGAATTAGCCAGAGTTCTTCTGCCCCACATTCCCAGCAGACCGATGCCCACTACAGGAAAATATATTTTCCAAGTAACACAAGGCCTGATTCAGATCAAGACTGTGGCAAGGGTGTATGTGTGGTGGATTTCACACTGCTGGCCATAGCAATACATTCATTATTGCCCTGCCATTGAAGAAAGGCCCTTTTTTCTTTTACGTGTTGTACACGCGCAGCTATGCAGGTGCAGCCAATTGTATTGGGACAACCGGTCTGACAGGGAGGGTTCATTTCTGTATGCCTGCTCAGCTACACATGTGTTGCAGGAAATAATGAAAAAAGAGGCCTGTCTCCATGCGAGGACACAAAAGCAACCCAGATCAGTCCTGATGTGAATCTGGCTCTGTGGTGCCTGGAAAATAAGTAGTGACGACAGGCTGCTGAGAATATCAGTCAGCTCAGGAGTACTCCAACCTGATGTGGCCAAACAATGCATGGAGTTTGGTCCTTAGTATTTATTTACGTAGAGTATGTTTCAATTTTGTCTTTGAAGTTTCACTAATACAAAGGTCTCCAACCTGTGGACCTTTGGAATTCTAACGCAGGGCGGTAGGTTTAGCAACAAAATGGCTGCTGAAGGAGACCGAACCAGTCACAAAATGGCTGCCATAGCTTATCTTCAGTTACACCATGAAGATCTTTGGGACACAGTGGTAGCTACTGCCAAAGCAGTGTTTTTAAAAATCCAGAGTCAATCAGATCCGCAATGGCTAATCAATAGCTTTGCTGGGCAAAAACCCTATCTGGTCCACCTGCTTTCTAAAAACACCTGGTGGGCACCAAATAAGATATTAGTGGCCACCATGGTGCCCATGAGCATCATGTTGGGGATTCTGGCTCTTTTGAATAATAAAGAAGTCAGGTTTCTGCTCTTCTTCCTCTGGCGATAGAGCCAATATACTGGATTTTGTGGAGTTGTGATAAGGATTGCCAACAGGCCTGCAGAACGATGTCCTATATCTTTTAATAAAAGTTTAACATGTGGAAATGGGTAGTATGAGGTTTTCAGGAATGGAGATAAATAATATCGCCCAGTAAATAATATCCAATTAATCTTCTCTTAAAGGGACAGTCATTTTTTTCTCGAGCCCTCCAGTTTTCTGTTTAAAAGACTAAGGGGTTGTTTTTAAAAGATCAGTGGGTTGTTTTTGAAAACAATCTTTTTTTTGCCTGTTCCAAGACCCTCCACTGGAACCATTTCCATGTGAGGCTTAACAGGAAACCTACAAGCATTCTATATACATAGATTTTGCTGCATAGTACAAATGTGCTGCCCTGACCTGGATAACCCTGGTTAGCCCAGTCTCATCGGATCTTAGAAGCTAAGCAGGATCAGCTCTAGTTAGTACTTGAATGAGAGACCACCAAGGAAGTCCAGGGTTGCTAAGCAAAGACAGGCAATGCCAAACCACCTTAAAAGTAGCTTGTCTTGAAAACCCTATAGGGTAACTATAAGTCAGCTGTATGCAAAAGCATACAAACACATGTGCTGGGACCTTGCAGCATATTTCAGAGCCCTATAAAATGCTTACAGCAACAACCACAAATGTGACAAGTATTTGTTTGTTTGTTTAATAGTCCTGTATAATAGTTCTATCCTAACAACAGTCCTGTGAAATAGGTTATGCCAAGAGAGGATGACTGGCCCAGGAAAACCCCACAAGCTTCCATGGCATGAGTGAGGATTTGAACCTGAATCTCCAAGATACTAGTCTAACACTCTTAACCATGTCACCACACTAGCTCTCACACACAGGTTATGATCTATATGCAGCTTCCGCATTGACAGGGAAAAGCAGAATCATGTGCCTGAATGTATTAGAGGAAGCATAGGATAAAAATATAATGGACAGATTAAAAGCTGCAGCTTTCCTTATAGGAACTGTGTGACTGGTTAAGCAGACCTTAGTATCTGATCTTGCTTGACAGACAATTTTACTTTACATTAAATTTCTTTTTTTTAACTTTACATTAAATTTCTTAATAAACTTAGCTGATTATTAGCCTGGAGGGGGAGCAGTTATCAGCTGGTTGGTTGTCTACATTCCCTTGGGGTGTGCAGCTTGGCTTGCTCACTTGAGTCACTTGAAATTAGTTCCTGTTGTTGTCTTCCTATGGTGCATTCGTCCTCTACTTATATACTTTGGATTGGGCTGATTGACTATTTTAAGGGATAATGGGCAGTTGATCTTGTATTTCTGGTGGGGGGTGAATTGAAATGTATTTGCAGTCATAAACCAAAATCATAACAATATCCAACCAATTACTATAGACTAAAACATCAGATTAAGTAATAAAATCAACTTAAGCAATAAAATCAACAAGCCAACATCCTAAACAATTAAAATATTAAATAAATTATTACAAAAGCTAAAACCCTTCCTTATACCATTTACAAATTACCCAGGCAAATTTAGCAACCTTAGGTGTCACACCTATATCGGTTCCAGCATCTAATATGGAAATAAGAGTCCTCCTGTCTCAATCTCAGTACTTATTTAAAATAGGATTAATTAACTTCTTTCCTCATCTAAACTCTTAGAGTCGATTATATAAGATGCTCCAACAAATCTACAGAACCATCTTGGCATAAACATTCTTCTCTTGGTCTTTTATTGTATTTGCCAATTACTTTGCAGATCAGAAACATCTAGGTGGGGTGCTGTGTGGTTTCCGGGCTGTATGGCCGGATCCTCTGAAGATGCCAGCCACAGATGCAGGCGAAACGTGAGGAGAGAATGCTGCTAGAACACGGCCATACAGCCCAGAAACCACACAGCACTCCAGTGATTCCAACCGTGAAAGCCTTCAACAATACATTGAACATCTAGGTGCTTAATATAAGGAACAATCATGATTTTATTCAGTATGCTGGAATCAAAAAGAAATTTTTTATTCTGTTTATATCATGGCTCCTCTCCATGTCCAGTAATTTTTGTTTACGGTAATTATTGTTCTCGGGTGGGCATGTTCTTTTTCCATCAGTGCCTCAATACAAGACCATACGTTCTCAGTTTAGTTTCCACAGTTTTACGCCAGTTAAATGGATTCTGGCTGATAAGATAAAGGAGACCTTTAGGTGAAAGTTGTGATTTCATCCCTTCCATCTGTGACAGAAGTCGTAATGCTGAGTATGCTTACCAGGAACCAACCGGCTGGGAATCTCATGAGGACTATGCAAATCAACCAAGGGTGAAAATAGACATATAGTGCTGCCCAAAGGAAAGTTACGCTTTCTGAGGCTGCAGACTTAGAGTGGCGTCACTCAGCTTAGGATTTCACAGACAGTTTGCCAAATTCTAAGAATCTGGCCTGCTACATTTGTGTTATGAAAAGTGTGTGTGTTGGGGTGGGGGGTGGGGAGCCAGAGGCGTATCTAGGAAAAATGTCGCCCTGTGCAAAATCTGATCTTTCTGCCCCCCCCCAATGGGCGGCCACCCTCCCCCACCATGAACTTTCATTTGCAGAGTGGTGATTATTTCCCCTGCAAATCCCCCCCAGTTAGAGTTCCTAGTTATGTTTGCTACATCAAGTGAAGGGAGTGGAGGAGGCAGGGGGTTGATATTGCAGGAAACAAGTAACAGGCAGAGGATGGGTTCTGCCCCCCCTCCCAGCTTCTCATTTGCACACCTCCCCATATGGCCTTGCTACCTCCCTGTGGTCCTGTGATGCACAAGGGCCAGCTCTTGCTCTGTCTTTCCTGTTGAACTTGTGTTTAGCAGGCATAGAATAGCTGTCCAGCATTATTGTAGCCAGGTTGCACAATCTGGCCGGCTGAGGGATTCAAAAACAGGAGGGCGACTTACAGAAATGTAAAAGCTGGAGGTCTCTCAGAGGAGGCTTCTCTTCTTCTCTGGTCAGGTTCTCCCATGCTAAGGAATGGCTGCCCCTACATGACCTGCCCCCACACCAGATGGTTATCTTGGATGTTTCAAAAAGCCCTGCAAGTGCAGACTTGGGAAATTCAACCATTGCCTAGTTATTCTGCACCAAAAGGTTACAGCCAAACCATAGCAGAGGAAAAACCCACAGGTCACTGCCAGTTTGGGATTATACCCCTTCAGGTTGCAGATGCCCCCACACAAAACAACTTTGTGCATACAGAAAGCTAGAGTATCAGGGAGGAAGCTAAGCCAGAATGTTTTGCCCTGGCCTACCAGGTGTTCATACACAAGGGCTTGTTGATGGCACCATTCAAACACATTGGCTCGTACTTGCATTCTGAAGTTTCTTTCCTGTGCAATTTTTCTGAATTCGCAGTTTGCACTATTTCTTCTCACTAACCTGTAAGTCCTTTCGGTTATTGTTTTGAACCTTGCTTCTTGCAATGCCACTGAAAACTTGGTGTCTGTTCTACTGTGACCATTTGGCACCGAAACCCAAATCTGGCTTTACTTGCCTGGGCTAACCATATCCGTTTACTTCCATCTTTCATCAAGCATCTTGTTCCTCATATCTCTTTGCTCGTCACCAAATCTTACACAACAGCTGCCTTTTCTCTTCTTAAGCAGCTTTTCCCATTTTGTCTGTGGGATTTATCAGCTGTCTGTGGCTACAGTAGGGTTGCCAACCTCCAGGCTGGAGCTGAAGATCTCTTGGGATTGCAATATCTTTAAAGGGCAGGATAAATAAGTCAGCTGTGACTGGATGACATAAAATTGAGAGGAGGAGGACAGGGCTCAAAACATTTCCCCAGATGGCAAAATAACCATGAGCAAAATAACCATGAGCAAGACTGAGCAACTTTTGTGATTTTTGTTTACTGCCTGGTTCATGAATTCATATACATGACCTGCAGTCAGAGGTTGGGGGGGGGCGTGGCACCTGGGGCAACACCTGCTCTGGGTGCCCCCCCCCCCACTTGCCTTAGCTGGCGGGAGCCTGCCACGGGCTGCCCCTTGGCCTTGCCTTGCCAGGCTGCTCCTTTGGCCAGCGGAGGCTCTGCCAGCTAAAGGAGAGCCTAGTGGGGCAGGGCCAAGGGGATGGGTGTGGGGGGCAATTCTCTGCCCCCCCCACATGTGACCAGTTGGTGTGCGCCCAGGGACATGTGACCTGACTGCAGTACAATCCTAAGCAGAGATTCACTCTTTCAAGTCCACTGAAATCTTTTTTTAGGATGACACTGTTGATCTTCTGTGCTGCCATCCTGAACAGAGTTACCAGCTTCTCATACATGCCTAGGATTGCCCTGCAAAGTTTACACACTGCTAAATTCTTGATATCAAAGTGACAAAAAAGCACTGCATTAGATGAAAAATGAACGCTCTCTTTGTGGTGTTAGATGTACAACATCCCATTCACAAGTGCAACTTATCACTTGGTGTTGCAGTCATCAAGTGAGGAACACATGCCTGAACTAGCCCTGTTTGCCTGCGGTCCAGTTCTTCAGTGCCAGTGCTGTGACCAGCAGTGTGCCCCTTCCTTGTTGTGCATCTTCTTGTTCACCTGTCTTTTGATTTTCTGGAGGTGGAAAGCTCCAGGCTGTTTAGGAGGTCACAGGTCAAAATGCAGGTGTGAGTCTGTTCTCCCCATCCATAGCCCATCCTAGACACACCTCCCTTTGATCTTTCCAGTGAATTTCCCAAGCACAAAGATGTCAAGGAATTCCACAGAGAACAGCAATAGGACCCATTCATGACAAAGTTTTACAAGCTGTGCGGAAGGGGGTTTCTCAATTCACAGGTCCCAGACCAGAAAAAAACAATGAGTCAACAGGATGTGAAACAGGATGGCCGCTGTTTTATTTTGTCCTCTCCCTCCCACCCACCATGATCACTTCTTTGGCTGTGAGAATTCGGCAAGGTTTTTCATCTGGTACCTGAATTCAAAAAAAGATCAACAGGAACTGAGTTCAATTCTAGAGCAATTACTGTTGGCAGGACTGAAAAATAACACAGGCGAATGTAAACATAGATCATTTAGTGCCAACATCAGTAAAATTAGTCCATCCCCGTCCGTCCGTCTCCAAGGTCTATATACTTGGCTGAGTCATGCAGACAGTTATCTATACGTGTCCCCTCTCTATCATGCTGGATTCCTAGGGGGTTATTTCTGAAGTTACCCCTATACACAGTGGTGGGATTCAGCAGATTTGCACCACTTCAGCAGAACTGGTTGTTAAAATGGTGCTTGTAAACAATCAGTTAAATTATTTGAATCCCACCACCGGAACCGATTGTTAAATTATTTGAATCCCATCACTGCCTGTACACTGCTTCAGGCCTGTATAGTATTGTTCCCTGTATAGTTCCACTTAGGAAGCCAGGCTGGTCGGCCAAAATGGGTGTGAGAAAGTCATACTCTCCTTTCTCTCCTGTTATAAAGCACCACCTCTTCCACTGGGAAATGGGAAATTGCTTCAGGGATCTTCGCCTCACTGAACAGCTCTCTGAGGTGATCTCGATTAGGACTGAGAAGACTAGGGTTCAAAACTGACCTGTTTTACATGATTGTTGTGAAGGTAAAATGGAAGAAGGGAGAACCAGGCAATCTTTAGGATTGCCAATGTCAAGGTGATGGCTCGAAATCTGCTGCTATTACAAGTAATCTCCGGGCAACAGATATGGATTTACCTGGAGAAAATGGCTGCCTTGGAAGGTGGCCTCTATGGCATTATACCTCATTGAAGTCCCTTCCCTCCCCAAATCACACCCTCCTCAGGACTCACTTTCAGAATCTCAAAAACCACAAAAACTACAAAGTTGAAATTTGGCACACCGGTTCGTTATATGCTTCAGGTGCTCACTAAGAAAGGATTTTCCAAAATATTCACTTCCACTTGACTTATTTGATATTTACTGTTCAACTCTTGCCATCTGCACGAACATTCTAAGGGTGACAGTTAAATGCCAATGAAAGCCTTCATGGGCGTCCTTTCCAACATGCAGCAGCTTTCGGCGGCGGAGTTCTTTTGATGAGTCAGTCAGTCAGTGAGTGGTATTTCACATTTATATATATAGCTTCGTTTCACAGGACATTTCAATGAAGGGCACTTTGAAGCTCTAACTCCATTTGTTGCATCAACAAGTTCTGCTAATGCCCACCAACAACAAGCACGATCACGGAACGCAATAAAAGTAATCAACATCATTCGAACACCGCCCTCCTCAACGCATAATGGTAACCTGTTCCTTCTGCTTGTCCTTAAAGGGAGTATAAGAGTGAATTAAACGCGAGAAAGCGACACATATTGCATTAGAAATAGACAACTACAGGAAGCTGCTGCAAAATATGCAAAAACCAACCTGTCAGTCCACAGACAGGCTGTGAGGAAATATGCTGCATGCCACCCCAAAGTTCACAAACAGGCTGTAAAGAAGTATGCTGAATGTCACCCTGAAATTCATAGAGAGGCTGTGATGAAGTATGCGTAGCGAAACACGGGTATCCTGCTAGTGTTTTAGATAAAAGAAGGAATCCAATATTCGTCATCATGAAAGAAGGCACCTCATTCTCCCTGGTTAATTTGCTGAGTCAGAGTGAAGCCACAATTATTGGGGTGGGTGGAGGCTTATGGGCCTTGAACCACTTGATAGCAGAAAATGTGCCTGTTTTGGCTAAAGATTGTACCTGGCCTGCTTCCCACGCAACACTTTTTCTATATTGCATCTTCTGTGGGGAAAAGGTCATGTTTTATTAGACAGAACCGTAAAAGCTGAGAAATCAATGGGCTCTACTTCTAAAGCGTTAAAAGACACCACACTTCATATTTTTTAAAAAATGATAAAAATAGTAAAGCAATGAGGCATACAATTACATTGCTGATTTTCATCCAAACTACCTCTGAACATTGCTTGCCTTAAAAACCTGGGGTCTCCATAAGTCAGTAATTACGGCCAAAAAAAATTACTCTAAAACTATTGCTGGGGAGGGGAGAGAAATCCTAAGTAAGAGTGACCAGTGTTAGGGTGGCTAGTGTTTATGCTAAAGCGGAATAATGAAGAATGGCCACAGTCCCAATAAATATCCCCAAAAATAACCGCAACAGAAGAGAATGGGGAAATTTTGTGCAAATGAGACACCACAAATTAAGATACACAGTGCTACAGTATATGACATGGTCAGTGTTTCCCGAACGTTCTATCAGACTGCCACTATTCCCTGAGGCGGATGCAGCAAGCAACGATATTGTTGGAGCAATCACAACCAGCACTGTGTGGCGCGTGTCTGCAGCATCACATCTGAGCCTTACCAAATCCTCTATATGGGAGTGTTTTTTGCACTACAGTGGAACCTCAGTTTTCATTGCCTTCTGTTTTCATCGGTTTCGGTTTTCATCGATTTTTTCAGTGAAAAATTTGTCTCAGTTTTCATCGATTTGCAGTAAGGTGCAGGGGTTTGTGGAGAAAAATCACCTGGACAAAGCTGTTGCAGGCCCTTGTTTGCAACTTGTTTAATGACAATGTCTTGCCCCATTTCAGACAAATCTTAAAGAGGCATCAGAAACAGACCTCTTGGGACAGCTTTCTGGTGTGACATTGGTCCACTGGCTCTGAATCTGGTCCTAGTGTTATTGTTTGTTACTGTTTTCAGCATTAAACACTAGGTTTATTCACCAAAATGTGTTTTTGGTATGTTTTTTGGAGTGCCTAGAACAGATTAATTGGATTTACATTGATTCCTATGGAAAAGTTTGCCTCAGTTTTCATCTGTTTCGGTTTTCATCGATTCTTTTCGGACGGATTACCAATGAAAACCAAGGTTCCACTGTACTCACATTTGTTTCTCAGAACATATGCCTTTGGTTGCCTACTGTCGAGACTCCTATGGTATTTCTTCCCTTGGTAGTCCCTAATAGTCCACTTCACCCCTTTCACTTCTTTATAATCTTGTTGGAGATATGTGCTGTTGAGCTGAAACTGTGTGTCTGTGACAAATCCATACTGACATGCAGCAACCACATTGATAGTTTTCGAATCATATGCAGAATTGATTCACTCAGGACAAATGTAGACGGATCTTATTTGATCACTTGGAAAGGCAGGAATAATGGCTCCTGGCACACTAATTCTCCATTGGATTATGTGGTCAATAAAGACATCCTACATCGTGGCTCCCCGCATTTTGGGGATATGGTTTCTATGCTTTTTAACTTCCATTAGATAGTGGGATTGTTTCGTTTGGTTTTTTAAAAACACTTCAGGCTGTTTCCAGATGATCTTTCATACCACTGTCCTGATTTTCATATTTGTTATGTGCCCAAAATAAAATAGATTTCCCCATTAACTCAGATACGGAATCTTGCCTCAAAGAAACCCTTTGATCCATTTGTTTTTGATACTGTGTTGTCCAGAATAAAATGGATAAGTTTCCTTTGTAACTGAGATGTAGTCTTGCCCCAGAGCAAGTATCCTACTTCACACTATTCGCATGCTTTTCTCTTTGAAGTGCTAGCAGATTGTTACTCACCTGCTCAAAGATGCTTGTAGATAATATCATCAGAGTTAAGATTTTGTCTTCTGGCAGGACCTTCCCACTTAGCCAAGCAGTTGGATTTCTTTTCCAATTCCTTGCCACATCGATTAACAAGAGTTGTAGAAATTCTTCCTAAGAGATCCTTAACCTCGTTGCTGTAGAAATGCAATTAGCAGGATTCCTTGAAGGAAATTCAGTTTCAGTAGCACCACCATTGGAATTCCCATAGTTTCTAGCAAGGATGTTGGTAAGGGGGGGGGGGTTNNTNG
>NC_059427.1:152606408-152622186 GCF_021028975.2 Sphaerodactylus townsendi | reverse complement strand
CTCCACCAGATGGTATCTCCGCGTCTCGTCTCATTATTACGACGACCCTGTGGGCACGACTACACCCTCTGAGGATTTTTTGTTACAAAAGCTACCTAGAAGAGTGATATTCAGCAGTCGTCCTTTTCTCATCACAACATCTTCATATTTATTTAATGAATTTCTGATTATCAGGCAGCTGTTAAAGGCACTGCACCTCTGTCTAGCTTTTTAAAAAGTGGCAGATGAGTTCATTGTTATAAAATACCCGGATGCGCATAGAAAACTTGCAATGCAGCAGCCTAACAATATAGTTTGCCTAGCACCACCTTCCTCTTTAAGACTTAGGGTGGATTGCAAAAGAGCTACTGAACAAGAGGGGCAGCTGTTTCATTCGGACCTCATGAGGGGCTCAGGTAGGGTTGCTAAACTGCAGGTGGTGTAGGAACATCTCCCAAGATTTCAACTGGTCACCAGAACTAAAGAGATCAGTCCCCCTGGACGAAATGGCAGTTTTGAGGGTGGAATTATTACATGAACTCTGAACTCCCTCTCCTCAACAAACTCCGTCTTCCCCACGCTCCATACCCAAATCACCAATAACTTCCCAACGTTGGAGTTGGTAGCCTAGTTTGGGACAACTGAAGAGGGAGCCAGTGTGGTGTAGTGGTTAAGAGAAGGTGTATTCTAATCTGGAGAACCGGGTTTGATTCCCCATTCCACCACCTGTATAGCAGAGGCTTATCTGGTGAACCAGATGTGCTTCCACACTCCTACATACCAGCTAGGTGACTTTGGACTAGTCACAGTTCTTTGGAACTCTCTCAGACACACCTGCCTCACAAGATGTCTGTTGTGGGGAGAGGAAGGGAAAGGAGCTTGTAAGCCACCTTGTATCTCCTTACAGGAGAGAAAGGTGGGGTATAAATCTAAACTCTTCTTCTCTTCCAGGTGGAAGTGGAGGGAAATTGGTATGGGTGAACACCACAGATTATCACCACGGAGACAGAATTTTCTATAAGTCACGACAAATCACGACGTGACAAATCTTTATCATGCTTCTGTTATGTAGATCACTTCTAGAGTTGCTGCTACAGGAGGTAGTGATGGCCACTAACCTGGATAACTTTAAAAAGGGCTTGGACAGATTTATGGAGGAGAAGTTGATCTATGGCTACCAATCTTGATCCTCCTTGATCTCAGATTGCAAGTGCCTTAGCAGACCAGGTGCTCAAGAGAAGCAGCAGCAGAAGGCCAGTGCTTTCACATCCTGCATGTGAGCTCCCAAAGGTATCTGGTGGGGCCACTGCGAGTAGCAGAGTGCTGGACTAGATGGACTCTGGTCTGATCCAGCAGGCTAGTTCTTATGTCCTTATGTTCTTAGTTGCCAATTCTGGGTTGGGAAATACCCAGAGATTTTGAGGGCAAAATCTGTAGATTTTGAGAAAGGAGGAAGGGTTGCCAGCTCCAGATTGGGAAAATCCTGGAGATTTTGGGGTCGCTTCTGGAGAGGACAAGGTTAGGGAGAGGCCTCCAGTGGGAACAAATTCTGTCATCTGCAGAGAGGTTGTAATTCTAGGAAATCTCCAGGTCCTACCTGGAGGTTGGCAGCCCTAGCCACTGAAGCCCATGGAACTATTTGTTTGTACGGCAGTGATCTCCCCTTCAGGAAAGGCTAACACAGTGGTTTTAATTTTATTTATTTAACTATCTCCACGCTTCTTTTCTGGTTTAAAAATAAAAGTTTCCCGAGCAGCATATTACCAGATCACAGCAATATAAGCAGAAGCAAATAAGTACAACAGAAATAAGCAGAGATCATCAACGGTGTCAACCAAAAGACTGCACAGAAGTCAGATCAAAAAGTGGAGCCTCAAACTCTTAAAAACAAAGGATATTAATCACTTTAGCTCCAAAATTGATGTTATGTAGGCATTTCATAAATCATTCTGGGGAACATATTTCATGGTGTACCGCCACTGAAAAATCCTCTCCCGGGTTCCAAAGGGTCAATTTTTAATGTCATAAGAACATAAAAAACATAAGAAAGAGCCTGCTGGATCAGACCAGAGTCCATCTAGTCCAGCACTCTTCTGCTCGCAGTGGCCCACCAGATACCTTTAGGAGCTCACATGCAGGGTGTGAAAGCAATGGCCTTCTGTAAGGAGGATGCAGGGACCATAAGGATTATTATTATTACGAACAGTAAAACCCGCTGTACAGTAAGAAATACAGTGGCCCGAGGCAGGGCGAGGGAGTGAGAGCAGGTGGGGGACATCACTTGCCCTACTTTCCTTTGGTGTGGTGGAAGAGTGTGGGCAGGGGGATGGGGAGGCTGGTGTCAGGCTTGGCAGGGCAGGTGGCCTGTTGTTGTTATTTCGATTTGACACCCTGCTCTTTCAAAGATTCATAGGGTCAGATGATATTCTCCAGTGTTTGCACAAACGGAACCAAGAATGTTATATTGTTAGCAACTGTGTCAATCCGGCCCTGTATCCAGACATCTACCCACACATAGATGCCCCTGGCACCTTATAATCTACCACTAGTGGTTTGGTGACTTATCCACAAGGTTCCTGTAATTCCTACTAACTGCTTCACGTTAGCCTTTGGGCATCAGGCCTTAATTTACAACAAGGGAAACATATGCATTTACTTAACATTAAGAACATTCTCAATTAAAAGGTTTCAGGGGAACTCAGTTGATGCGAGATGAGGCCTAGATAATGACAGAGAACAGAGCGAGGCAGCTAGACAATTAACGTGGCAGACTGGTGGACCATGTCGGGCACAAGAGATGAAAAGGAACATAAAATAGGCAGGGCAACAGCTGATGTCAGCAGGTGGAGGAAGATGAGGATGGAGAAAATGAACAGGCAGGAGGGGACAATCAGTCCTGGGTCTCCTCGCCCAAGTGGTACTTGATTGGGAAATCTCAGGGGTCAGATCAGCTAGGTATATAATGAGCCAGAGACAGTATTTCGTTTACTGAAGGGAAAAGAACCTGTCTGGCTCTAGTGCGAACTGTAAAACTCGATTTTAAATGAAAAGAATTAAAACATTTGTATACCAGAACCACAACGCTTAATCAACAACAAAAACATACATATTACAAACAACA
This sequence comes from Sphaerodactylus townsendi, assembly GCF_021028975.2. Classification (NCBI taxonomy): domain Eukaryota; kingdom Metazoa; phylum Chordata; class Lepidosauria; order Squamata; family Sphaerodactylidae; genus Sphaerodactylus; species Sphaerodactylus townsendi. The sequence goes on along the minus strand of NC_059427.1, from coordinate 152,619,086 downwards.
ACAACAACAAAACAATGAACAATATACACAGGGGATCCCAAATACAATAATATCAAGTCTCTGTAATGCAATAAGTCACATAGGTGTCAAACTGCGGCCCTCCAGATGTTATGGACTACAGTTCCCATCATCCCCTGTCAGCATGATGTTGGCAGGGGATAATGGGAACTGTAGTCCATAACATCTGGAGGGCCGCGAGTTTGACACTTGTGCTGAGTAAGAGATCCACCAATGGTATAGCAGTGAAGGATACCAATGTCTGATGCCTTTCAAACACTCAACTTCCGCAGATGAGTTTCATGTATTCATAGATGAACAGGATGTTGATAAAATCCTTGACTGGTGGTCAACAGAAGGTGGGAGTACTGACCCGGGGAAAGAACAATACTTTTGACTATTATGTCTTCTTCAGCCACTTTAGGAACAATCAATAAATATAAATATACAAATATATTTGTATATTTAGGAACCAGAATATTCTGGCTCACAGAATAATGTCAGATCAGCAAGTCCCAGATAACGGAACGTGAAAATAGAGCTTCGCTTACTCCCGATCGTGGCCCGATTCTGATGAGCCGTTTTGTGTAACTCAAAACCCAGCAACAGAAGTCGGTCCATTGAAAGATACACTGTGTTTTATTTTGCATTAAGAAATCCTTTCTGCCTCTCACACAAGAACATACTCTTCTGAGTTACTACCACAGAAGAAGGGGGAGGGGGGGATGCCGTTTTACAGCTTAACCCCTTGTCCCGATCCAAAAGCTTGCTTTTGAACATCCCATTACTCTGCATCTCATAATGGCTGCAACTCTGTAAGCAGAAGCTGGCTGTGGCTTGTCGGTGACTCCTGTTTCCAATCTCCCGAGGGTTTTTTCCCCTTCCTTTTTTGTAAATGGCTTTTTAATTGAATTACGTTGCGGCATTTTAAACCCCGCTCTTTCCCTTCTCTGAACAACTTCCTCCTCGTTGGCTCCCTTTATGTTTTTAATCTGGCCCTCTAGGAGCACTGGATTGGCCTATTCAGACATTCAGCACCACATTTTTAAAAATGTATCCTGTTCCCAGCTAATCATTCAAAGGCTTTGAGCCTGCCAGCTTGGGGTCCATTTATCTTGTCGCTAACACTTGGTGTTGAAAAGTTTGTGCGCTGAAATGCAGGAGATCTCCACTTCAGGGAGCTGGGAAAGGTTTTGATGTTGGAAGAAGCCTGAACGAGGGACCATGTTGTTCAACCCAAAATTCCTTCCCAAACCATTATTATTTATTTGCCGGTTCCATTTTTACTAGCTGGATGTTAAGGCAACCAGTGGAGCAAAAACATATTTCTTCTCATTTTAACTTGAGCGGTCTATTGTTTGAGTGCCAGTGAACAAACCCAAAGAATCAGATTTTAATACAGTTATAGTGAAAGGTTGCAAAACTGTTATGATTAATTTTTTTCAATTTTTTTTGTTTTTGTTCACTTTTTCCCTTACTTGCTCAGTACAGGGACTTTACCACAATGAAAGTGGGATAGGTTGCTCAAGGGTGAACTGTCCGAAACGCAGGGACTTTGGCAGGTGAGGTGAAGTAGGCGGCACCTAAAGATGTCCCACTGTTATAATTGATCTCCAGCCACCAAGATCAGTTCCCCTGGAAAAACGACTGGTTTGGAGGATGGACTCTATGGCATTATACCCTGCTGAAGTCCCTTCCCTCCCCAAACTCCATCCTCCCCAGACTCCACCACCACCCCCAAACTCCAGGTACTTACCAATTTCTTAGGTATTTGCCAGCTTTGGGTTGGGAAATACCTGGAATTGCTGGGGGTGGAGCCTGGGGAGGGTGGGGTTCAGGGAGGTTAGGGTTCTCAGTGGGACATAATGCCGTAAAGTCCACCTTCCAGAGCGGCCATTTTCTCCAGAGGAACTGATCTCTGTAGCCTGGAGACCCCGTAGTAATTCTGGGAGCTCTCCAGCTGCCACCTAGAGATTTCCAGCAACAATAGCAGCCACTATGGGGAGGCAGGGGCGGAGCTAAATCCCACCTTCAAAATGGCAGAGTAAAAGTTCCTGTTTTCTCCTTCCATCCTTTCACCCCTTTGAAGGTTTTCTTTCTTTCTTGGCTGAGCAATACCGTAGATATGCAGTCTGGCAGGAAAAGAGATGGGAAAATGGGAGTTTCCAGGCTATGGAAGGGCTGAAATCGCAGTTGCTTTATGCTTTTGTCTGGACCCAAGAAAGTAGAAGGGGGCAGCTGTTGTCTAGTGGGGGCTTGCTTTCTTACCCCTCCCCCCCTTGAAAACACCCAGTCGGTAGTTTCTATTTCTGCTTATTGTGGATCTGGCTCTCAATCTGTTTGCCACTGAAGAGACATTGTCCTTTTAGAAGTTGTATGTTTCATATTTCACTATTTGTGGCTTTTACCGTCTCGCTTTCTCTTGCTTTTAATTTCTCTGTGTCGGGGCTGTTTTTATGAGGATTTGGGTCATGCCAACAGTAACCTTTCCAAGCATAACAAGTCAACAGGGCCTGCAGGAAGCTAGAAAATGTGCTTTTTCTCCCCACACCCCCTTTGCCTGGCTAAAATAGGTTTTGAAACATTTAGGTGGGATAATTCAAATGAAGATAAGGCCTATCACTACAGAATCCCCCCTCCCATGAAAACATAGATTCTGCCTAACAAATCAGTCATTTCCATAAAGACAAAACAAGGATGAGTTACCTGTAAAAATTAGAAGTACAATCCCAAGCAACAATATGCACTTTTCAATATTTCTGACTGATTTCAGTGGGAGACTTTTAAGAAGGTGCTTGACAGCACAGTCCAGTTTGTGGAGAGCACCGCAGTAGCCAGAGGCAGCATGGCACAGGTGACATCATGCCACACTGCCTCCAAAGGGACTTTGGGTGGCACAGAATGGAAGGAAACTTGAAATCCCTTCTACTGCACAAATCACCCCCCCCTTGCCGATAATGGCTTATGCTGCACTTGCATGTGGCATAAGTCTGAAGGACTGGAATGCTGGTGGAAGCTGATTAATGTTGGCTCCACCCCCAGGAATGCCCCAAGCCACTGTGCACTGGAATCCAAGTGGACACCAGCAATACTCCAGGGCGGCCTCAATTTCCAGGTTGCCACCACAGAGCTGAGGGGCGGCTGGCACCTCTCCCCCTTCTGCTAGCCGGGGGTGTCCCTTGCACCAGCAGAGAGGGCAAATGCATTAGTGCACCCCTCTGCTGCTCTCTGTGGCCATTCCCCCCTCCATCTGAATTGAGCTGTAATTCTTCTAGAGAAATACCATTTATTTATTTATTTGAGGTATTTTTAAAAGTCAATATGCACACTACCATGCCTACAGTTTTATAATAGAACACGACAGCATAAAAAGTCACTGTGGTCACGGAGGGTTGTCAACTCTGCTGGATCAGAACAGTAGTTTGGCATCCTGTCTCACACAATGTTAGTGTCATGCCCCCACAGAGGCTTTTGTTATTTCCCCATTAAGCTTTAGTTTCCCCATAGTTAGCATGGTTTTAGTTCATTGTTAAGTCTTCTAAGGAAGGGTATTTTAGTTAGCCCCTGTCCCTTTAAGACATTTCTCAATAGGCAGTTTCCTTTCTTTACCCAGCTTTACCCAGCTTTACCCAGCTATTAGTTTTAGTCAGTCAGTCTAAGAGAGGTGCTAAGGGTAGTTGGAACCCGGAATATTCATGATGTCCATATGATTATATGATGGTCCACAGAGTACAAGTCAAGTTAATAGCAGTTAGAACATGAAAAAGACTGAAAGAAATGAAAGGAAGCAAGGCACAGTGAACTTTCTTGAAATCAGCCAAGAGAAGACACAGGCTTTTGACACAGGCTTTTGACAAAGTTCCTCACCAGAGACTATTGAGAAAACTCAGCAATCAAGGAATAAGAGGGGAAGTCCTCCTATGGATTAAAAACTGGTTAAGAAACAGGAAGCAAAGAGTGGGTGTAAATGGGAAGTTCTCACAATGGAGAGATGTAGGGAGTGGTGTCCCCCAGGGATCTGTTTTGGGACCAGTGCTCTTTAACCTATTCATAGATGACCTGGAAGTAGGGGTGGGTAGCGTGGTGGCCAAGTTTGCAGATGATACCAAATTATGTAATGTGGTGAGAACCACAAAGGATTGCAAAGAGCTCCAAGCGGACCTTGATAAATTAGGTGAGTGGGCTAAGAAATGGCAAATGCAGTTCAATGTAGCAAAATGTAAAGTGATGCACATAGGGGCAAAAAATCCAAACTTCACATACAAGCTACAAGGGTCAGTGCTATCAATCACAGATTTGAGCATCTTAGTTGATAGTTCCATGGGAATGTCAACTCAATTCATGGCAGCTGTGAAAAAGGCAAACTCTATGCTGGGGATAATTAGGAAAGGAGTTGATAATAAAACTGCAAAGATTGTCATGCCCTTATATAAAGCAGTGGTGCGACCGCACTTGGAGTACTGTGTCCAGTTCTGGTCGCCGCATCTCAAAAAGGATATTGAGGAGATAGAAAAAGTGCAGAGAAGGGCAACAAGGATGATTGAGGGACTGGAGCACCTTCCCTATGAGGAGAGGCTGCAGCGTTTGGGACTCTAGTTTGGAGAGGAGACGGCTGAGGGGGGATATGATGGAAGTCTATAAAATTATGCATGGGGTAGAAAATGTTGACAGAGAGAAATTTTTCTATCTTTCTCACAATACTGGAACCAGGGGGCATTCATTGAAAATGCTGGGGGGAAGAATTAGGACTAATAAAAGGAAACACTTCTTCACTCAACGTGTGATTGGTGTTTGGAATATGCTGCCACAGGAGGTGGTGATGGCCACTAACCTGGATAGCTTTAAAAGGGGCTTGGACAGATTTATGGAGGAGAAGTCGATTTATGGCTACCAATCTTGATCCTCTTTGATTTGAGATTGCAAATGCCTTAACAGTCCAGGTGCTTGGGAGCAACAGCCGCAGAAGGCCATTGCTTTCACATTCTGCATGTGAGCTCCCAAAGGCACCTGGTGGGCCACTGCGAGTAGAAGAGAGCTGGACTAGATGGACTCTGGTCTGATCCAGCTGGCTTGTTCTTATGTTCTTACACAGTCTACAGATTCAAACCTGCTCAAGACAAGCAAGTACTCTGACTTAGACAGACGCAAGGGAGGAGTTAGGGTCTTGTTTCTCTCAAATAATAAACCCATTGTAAGAACTGTTGAACCTGGCTTTTGTCTCCTCCATTCTGTCCTAGCCAAGTAAAGAGCACCCCAAACAGATTCACTTGGGGGGGCAGAACAGGTAATCTATCCCTCTGGGGATCCAACAGCAAGCACAGAGGCCAAGGCCTTCCCCTGACGTTTCCTCTTGGCATTGGTATTCAAAGGTTTACTGCCTCTAATTGCAGAGGTTCTGTTTAGTTACTATGGCTATTAGCCACTGATATACTTTTTTTTTTGCTGTCAAGTCACAGCTGAGTTATGGGGATCCTGTACAGTTTTCAAGACAAGAGATGTTCAGAGGTGGTTTGCCACTACATCACAACCAGAGACGTATCTAGGGAAAATGTAGGCTGGTACAAAATCTGAGTTTTCCGCTCCTCCCCCCCATATGGGTGGCTGCCCTCCCTCACCACAACCCAAAAACTTTATTTGCACCAGGTCTTGAAGTAAGTATATGGACCCAGGGGGGAAGGGAGGGTGGAGGTGATTTTCCACCCCCCCATGTGACTAAATGGCTGCAGCCTGGGAACTTTTGACCCCATATGTCCCCTGGGCAGTATGCCCCTGAAATAAAGGTATTTCTTGAAGGTCTCTTATCCAAATACTTGCCAGGGTCAAGGCTGAGAGTGTGTGACTGGCCCAGTGTCTCCCAGCAAGGTTCCATGGCAGAGTAGAGATTTGAACCTGGGTTTCCCAGATCCTAATCCTACAACTTAACCACTACATCACACTGGGTCTCTATCCTCCATCAATTTGCCTTATCTCCTTTTAAAGCCATCCATGTCTGTGGCCATAACTACATTCCCTGGCAACAAATTTTATATTTTAATAGGTAGTTAGTTTTGTCTAAACTTCCTCCTAAAGCTGATTATGTGCTTGCTGCGTGGTGGGGGCGGATGTCCGTCGCAGCAAGATTTCTTGTACAAACTTGTTTCCTGCAGCCCCATTTTCACTTTCCAACCTCTCCGCAGCATGCAAAACCACTTCTAGCACAACTGTTAATTTGTTTTGCCACCAGAGCGGGCAGATTTGTCGGTAAGCACAGCTTTGCCCTGGACGTCTTCCCTCTGCCCTCAGCCAGCCTTTCTATTCCTTCATGCCACTCTACATGCCTTACCCCTACTCCCCACCCCCATGCTGCTGGCTTCTTTCTGCTTCTCTAAGTGCACATATTGAGAGATTGGTATTTTGATATAATAACCACACAGAGGGCTTTTGCAAGGGAACAGTACAAGAAGGGCATCTTTTTGGCTCAACCCCACCTCCCCTGATCTGCTTCCACCCTCCCCGATGACCGGGAAGGCTTTTAAAACTTAACTTTATTACAGCCAAGACTCTGTTTTAAAACAAGCCTCTCTATTCTCTTCTCTTGCAGCAACGGCAGCAAGAGAGAGAGTGTGTGTGGAGGGAAACAAAGGGAGAGAGAATATCAGCTCTAGTGTTGAGACTCCCAGTGTGATGAGATCTGTGTCTTTAAGGCTGTTGATGGGTGGAGTTAAGAGAACTCAGAGAACCAAAAACCTAGCAGAGTTTGGCAGAAAAGCTGTGCAGCAGGCTGTGGGCTGCCTCCTTGTGTGTAAACAAAAAAAATGTGAGGAAATCCCACTCCAGTCCCACTGTGCAGCTAAGAGTCTCAAGGTAAGTGTTCCATGTATAATGGGCTACAGTTTGATAGCAGCAATATGAGATACATCCCTAGGAACATCATCATCTTCCCCAGAGGCATATGGGGGGAAATGGTGCCCAGAGACAACTGCTTCTCCGGGCGCCCCTCCACCCCCACACTCCTGTGTACTTGGGGGCAGGGCTTGGGGGCATGGTCTCACCTCACAAGCCCTGCCCCCGGCCTCCATGCAGGCCAGCTTTCAAAAGCTAGCCTGCACGGAGGCCGGAGGGGTGGGGGTTGATGCAGCTGGGGTGCATGCCTTTTGGCCACATGGGGGGGCACCCAGCGTCCCCATACGTGACCAAAAGGCATGCGCCCGGGGACACAGGTGACCCCATGTCCCTATAGGCCGTATGCCTCTGATCTTCCCCCAATACTGAATTTACATCAGGAAGCTTGTTGAGAGTCATTGTAATCCAGGTGGCTCCCATAACTGAGCCGCACAGGCTGTCAGACTGAAGCCCAGTATGTAATCAGTCTACTGTGGTTTTATCCCAGCCTTCTCCCAAGGACCACAGATTTTAGCAAGCAGCACAGACATGGTCATAATTAATCTCCCCTTTTTATGCAGCACTGCATTCAGCCAATCTTACCACGAGGGCAAATGTGTGCTGGGGCTGCACCATTTCAGACAACAGCTGAAAGGATTAAGTGACCAAAAGCTTCTTATAGAATAATGGAGGTATCCATAAAGGCCATCTAGTCCAACTCCCTGCTCAAAGGAGGATCAGCCTAGAGCATCCCACGCAAGTGTTTGTCCAGCTGCTGTTTAAAGACAGACAGTGAGGAGGAGCTCACAACCTCCTTAGGTAGCCAATTCCACTGTTGCACAAAACATTTTCCTAACATCCAGCCAGTACCTTTCTGTCCATAATTTAAACCCATTTGCTGTCAACAGAAACAGATCTCTGCCCTCCTCAAAGGCCCTTCCGCACATGCAGAATAATCCACCTTCAACCCACTTTCACAATTGTTTGAAAGTGGATTTTGCTTTTCCGAACACTAAACTTCAGTTGCAAAGTGCATTGAAAATGGATTGAAAGTAAATTATTCTGCATGTGCGGAAGGGGCCTAAGTGGTAAGCCTTCAAATATTTAAAGAGAGTCATCAACCTCCTTGTCTCCAGACTGATTCTCAATCTTTCCTTATAGGACTTGGTCTCCAGGCTTCTGATGATCCTCGTTGCTTTCTCTGCACCCACTCCATTCTTCCCACATCCTTTTTGAAGCGAAGCCTCCAGAATTGCACACAATATTCCAGATGTGGCCTGATCAATGCAGTGTACAGCGGGACTATGGCATCTTGTATTTTGGATGTTATGCTTCCATTGATACACCCAAAGATCATATTAGCCTTTTTTGTCACTGCACCACACTGGCTGCTCTTATTTAACGTATGGTGCACCCATGCCCCAAAATCTTGTTCACACACATTGCCACCTAGGAGCGTATCCACAGCCAGTATGCGTGTTCCTCGTTTTTGTTATCCAGATGTAGAATTTGGCTGTTAATCTAGCTCAATTGCATCTAATTCACATCTGCCCACATTCCCAGTATGTTCAGATCTCGTTGAATTCTATCTCTGTCTTCTAGAGTGTTTGCTGTTCCTCCCAATTTAATGTCATCTCCAGATTTAATGAGGAGTCCCTGCACACCACAGGTGTCAAACTAGCAGCCCTCCAGGTGTTATGGACCGCAGTTCCCATCATCCCCTGCCAGCATCCTGCTGGCAGGGGATGATGGGAAATGTAGTCCATAACATCTGGAGGGCCACGAGTTTGACACCTATGCTCCACACCCTCAACAGATCATTTGTAAAAATATTGGAAAGTAGCAGGCCCAATATCCAAAAGAATTTTCAAATGGTTTCCAAATGGTTCCAAATTTTGAGGCAGAGGAGATGAAAGGAGAACATATGAGCATCTAAACATAAATATGCCTTAATTTAAAAATATGTATTAAAACAAAGATGAATCGTTAGGGAACAGGCAAAACTCTTGATTTGTGCCTATGCACATGAGTAAGACAATGCCTATGCACATGAGTAACACAGGTCACTGCTGTGACCTGTGTTAAGAATGTGATATTTGTTTTCACCTTCCTGTTTAAAGCAGCACAGATCTTGATTGGACATATTGCTTATCAGCAATCACAGGAAATGTTCAGTAAATATTTGAGTATCTTGCATAAGTGCATGCTACATTTAACATTGCTTTTTTTTTAGGAACAAGATCTTGCAGCTTGAGTACTCAAAACTGCAGCATTGCTCCACAGAAATACAAAACCGCAAATTCTAGGTTTAAATATATTTGGGAGAGGTCTTAGAAATTTAAGGTCCGTACTAAAGAGGAGGCTGGTCTAATGAACAATCAACACAAATCATGCAAAAAAAGATGTTGGAGTTTTAACACACCAATTTCATTTGAACTGTGCAGCTCTATTATGCTACATTCCCTGAGCTGGATAGCCCGGACCAGCCCTATCTTGTCAGATCTTGGAAGCTGAGCATGGTCAGCCTGGTTAGCATTTAGATGGGAAACCACCAAGGAAGTTCAGGGTTGCTACACAGAGGCAGACAATGGCAAGCCACCCCTGCTCATCCCTTGCGTTGAAAACCCTAGAGGGGCAACATAAGTTGGCTGAGACTTGATAAAACTATACTATAGCCTAAAACTATACTATATATCCATGGGGGCAGCTGCTGCTTGTATGCTGGCAAATAGAGTGCTTCGGGGCAAGAAATCCTGTCCTGATGACTTCCTCCCTGCGACATGCCGAGAGAGGAAGCAGGTTGGGGCAAGATTTCTTGTCCCAATGCACTTCTTCTTGCCCCACCTGTGCTGGGAAAGCAAAAGTGGAATGCACTACCTCAGAGTGTGGTGGAGTCTCCTTCTTTGGAGGTTTTTAAAGAGAGGCTCGATGGCCTTCTGTCAGGACTGCTTTGATTTTGTGTTCCTGCATTGCAGTGGGTTGGACTTGATGGCCCTTGGGGTCTCTTCCAGCTCTATGAGTCTATGATTCTATGAGTGGGTCAAGGGCAGAGCCAAGCTAGCCATGGATAACTGGCCTTTGTAACATTGTTCTTGAAATGGAAGGCCCAAGGCACCATCAACCCCTTAGCTAAGACTTCCCAGAACAGGTCCCCTCCATAAGATTTGTTTGTCAAAGTATTTATTGCCTATGTATTGTCGAAGGTTTTCACAGCCAGATTCAGCTGGTTGGTGTGGGTTTTCCGGGCTGCGTGGCCGTGGTCTGGTAGATCTTGTTCCTAACGTTTCGCCTGCATCTGCAGCTGGCATCTTCAGAGGTGTATCACAGAGATAAGTCTGTGACACAGTGTGTAACAGACTTCTCTCTGTGATACATCTCTGAAGATGCCAGCCGCAGATGCAGACGAAACGTTAGGAACAAGATTTACCAGACCACGGCCACGCAGCCCAGAAAACCCAGAACAGCCAGCATTTATTGCCTACTTTTTGTCTGCAAAACACACACACACACACAGCAACTGTTTGCTAAGCAACTCAAGTCAGAAAACCTCAGCAGCTTGTGACACAAATAAGCAAAAAAACCCCCCACCACTAGAGCACAATTGTTTTACTATACTTTATAAAAGCCTAAAGAGAAAACAGTCTGCCTCCTTCCTCCTTGGGACGTAAGAGGAGCCCTGCTGGATCAGACCTGTGGCCCAGTGGCGGAGCGCTAAGGGGGCATCGTGCACCCCCAGCCCCTTCCCCTTTTCCCCGCAGCCCCCCCTGCGGCAACCCCCCGCCCCCCTTCCCACACTTACCTATCTTCCTTTTCTTTTTTTAGTACTTTTTGAGGCTGAAAAAAGCAGCCTATTTACAGTTCAGGCTAAAAACTGCCTGAGGAACTACAGTTCCCAGGAGACCTTGGGGCTCACAAGGTCTCCTGGGAAGTATAGTTTGTCAGGCAGTTTTTTCCCTGAACTGTGAAGAGGCCGCTTTTTTCAACCTCAAAAAGTACTAGAAATAGAAAAGGAACGTAGGTAAGTGTGGGAAGGGGGCAGGGGGGTGCCATGGGGGGGGGGGGAGCAGAAAAGACACTGCGCACCGGGCGCAGTTTGGCCCAGCTACGCTTCTGCTGTGGCCCATCCAGTTCCAGCATTCTGTTTCACACAGGGGCCAACCAATTGTCCCTAAGAGCCAACAAACATGGCCCAGACACCCTGGTGTTGCCATCTGGTGCTGGTACTCAGAGGTTTACTGCTGCTAAACATGGAGGATCCTTTTAGTCATCATAGGTAGCAGACATGGATGAACCTCTCACTCTTTGTGGATCAGATGTCTTTTAAAGCCATCTAATGCAAGAAGCCATAGCAGTGGATTTCTCTGGTTGGCCATCCAGACGGTCAGGGCTGACTGAAAACCAAGCATGATCCAACAATCCTATGGGATGGCACAATAAGCAAGAGTCTCTGAAAAGAGCAAAGCGTGATGTCAGTCAGTGACTGCCGTTACACTGGAACCAGGCAAGCCAGCAGTGTTGATCGCCCTACATAAGGATCTTTGTCTAGAACCACGATTCTTGCTTCTGCTTCTTCAGAGCAGCTGGGTGGCCCTAACAACCAGTTTGCCAAGATGTCAGATTTAGCTGTCACAGTCCCACTAAAGGACTACAATCATATCTCAGGAGTTATTCTGAGTCCAGCAATGCTGATGGATTACTTGGTGGTAGCAGTGCTCATCAGCTGAAGCTGGTAAATCAACTGTAGCCACTTCTCTCAGAAAAAATTATTCAGCCTCAGCTTGCCAACCTTGGAGGTTGGGGGTGGCAGGCAGGCATTGGAGTTCTCCCAGAATCACAGCTAATCTCCAAATTATAGGGGTCCATACCCCTGAAGAAAATGGCAACTTCACAGGGTGGCCTCTACAGCATCACATCTTGGCTGAGCTTTCTTCTCTCCCTAAACTTTGTCCTCCTCTGCCCCCAAATCTCCAGGAATTTCCCAACCTAGAGTTGTCAACCCTATCGGTCACCCATGTTTTAGTAATACTCCATCATGACTACTGCAGCACATACTACATGGGGCTGCCCCTGAAGACAGTTTGGAAGTTTGCTGGTAGTATGAATGCTGCAGCTCATCTCTAGTGGGATGGGTCGAAGGGAGCACATTACTCCTGTTCTGGCTTGACTCTGCCAGGTTCCCAAAAATATCCAGCCCAGTGCTGCTGGTGGCCTTTAAAGCACTGCATGGTCTGGAGCCAATCAATAAGGAGGGCCTTCTCCAGACTGTGTAAGATACACAGCTATTATCTCTTGCAGAAGTGAGTATTGTAAGAGTACATAGTTGTGCTTCTCTGTGATGGCCATAGGCAAAGCTACAAGGGGGCGGGGGATGCACCCTGCACTGGGCGCACGCCTAGGGGTGGAAAATCGCACCAACCCCTCCCCTTTTGCCCGACCCCCTGCGACCCCCCTTCTCAGGCCCCCCACTTACCTTAGTTCTTAGTTTCAGGTTGAGTTTCAGGCTGAAAAGCAGCCTGTTCCATTCAGGCTGAAATGGGCCCTTGTGGGAACTACACTACCCAGGAGACCTTGTGAGCCCCATGGGCTCCTGGGTAGTGTCGTTCCCACCCGGGCTTTTTTCAGCCTGAACCGAACAGGCCACTTTTCAGCCTGAAACTTAGCCTGTAACTAAGAACTAAGATAAGTGGGGGGCGGGGCAGGAGTAGGGCCCATTGGGGGGGTGGATAACGCAGAGTCCACCCCCGGCACAGTTTGTCCCAGCTACGCCTCTGGTGATGGCACCTATACTGTGACATACACCACCTTTGGAAATATGCCTGG
>NC_059427.1:152574057-152606315 GCF_021028975.2 Sphaerodactylus townsendi | reverse complement strand
GGGGGGGCACCGCACTCAGATTTTGTCCCTCAAGTTCTAGCTTCTGCCTAGATTCACTCTTCTGTAGGCCAAGTGTCTAGCCCTCGGGCCTGCCCTTGACCCACTCATAGAATCATAGTCTCATAGAAAGGCATATTTATGTTTAGATGCTCATATGTTCTCCTTTCATCCCCTCTGCCTCAAAATTTGGAACCATTTGGAAACCATTTGAAAACTCTTTTGGATATTGGGCCTGCTACTTTCCAATATTTTTACAAATGATCTGTTGAGGGTGTGGATATAGGTGTCGGGTCGTGGGTTCCTCCAGATGTTATGGACTACATTTCCCATCATCCCCCCGCTTGCAGGATGCTGGCAGGGGATGATGGGAACTGCGGTCCATAACACCTGGAGGGCTGCTAGTTTGACACCTGTGGTGTGCAGGGACTCCTCATTAAATCTGGAGATGACATTAAATTGGGAGGAACAGCAAACACTCTAGAAGACAGAGATAGAATTCAACGAGATCTGAACATACTGGGAAAGTGGGCAGATGTGAATTAGATGCAATTGAGCTAGATTAACAGCTAAATTCTACATCTGGATAACAAAATTCTACATCTGGATAACAAAAACGAGGAACACGCATACTGGCTGGGGGTATGCTCCTAGGTGGCAATGTGTGTGAACAAGATTTTAAAGTATGGGCACCATAATGCTAAACAAGAGCTTGTGCGTGGTGCAGTGACAAAAAAGGCTAATATGATCTTTAAGTGTATCAATGGAAGCATAACATCCAAAAAATACAAGATGCCATAGTCCCGCCAGTACACCGGTAATTGATCAGGCCACATCTGGAATATTGTGTGCACTTCTGGATAGCTTCGCTTCAAAAAAGGATGTGGGAAGAATGGAGTGGGTGCGGTGAGAAAGCAACGAGGATCATCAGAAGCCTGGAGAATAAGTCCGCGGGCGAGGGTGATTGGAGAATCAGTCTGGAGACAAGGAGGTTGATGACTCTCTTTAAATATTTGAAGGCTTGACACTTAGGCCCCTTCCGCATTACGCAGAATAATTTACTTTCAATCCATTTTCAATGCACTTTGCAACTGAAGTTTAGTGTTCGGAAAAGCAAAATCCACTTTCAAACAATTGTGAAAGTGGGTTGAAGGTGGATTATTCTGCATGTGCGGAAGGGCCTTTGAGGAGGGCAGAGATCTGTTTCTGTTGGCAGCAAAGGACACAATAATGGGTTTAAATTATGGACAGAAAGATACTGGCTGGATGTTAGGAAAATGTTTTGTGGAACAGTGGAATTGGCTACCTAAGGAGGTTGTGAGCTCCTCCTCACTGTCAGTCTTTAAACAGCAGCTGGACAAACACTTGCGTGGGATGCTCTAGGCTGATCCTCCTTTGAGCAGGGAGTTGGTCTAGTTGGCCTTTATGGATACTTCCATGATTCTATAAGGAGCTTTTGGTCACTTAATCCTTTCAGCTGTTGTCTGAAATGGTGCAGCCCCAGCACACATTTGCCTTCTTGGTAAGATTGGCTGAATGCAGTGTTGCATAAAAAGGGGAGATTAATTATGACCATATCTGTGCTGCTTGCTCAAATCTGCGGTCCTTGGGAGAAGGCTGGGATAAAACCACAATAGACTGATTACATACTGGGCTTCAGCCCCGGATTGCCTGTGCGGCTCAGCTATGGGGAGCCACCTGGATTGGCAATGACTCTCAACAAGCTTCCTGATGTAAATTCAGTATTGGGGGAAGACTTCAGAGGCATACGGCTCTGGGTAGGGACATGGGGTCACTGTCTCACCGGGCGCATGCCTTTAATGGTCACGTGGGAGGACGCAGTTGCCCCCCCCATGTGGGCCAAAAGGCGTGCACCCCAGCTGCATCAACCTCCACCCCTCCGGCCTCCGTGCAGGCTAGTTTTTTTTTGAAAGCTGGCTCAGAGTTGAGGCCGGGGGCAGGGCTTGTGAGGTGAGACCATGCCCCCAAGCCCTGCCCTGGGCAGCCAGGAGTGTGGGGGTGGAGGGGCGCCCAGAGAAGCAGTTGTCTCCAGGCACCATTTCCCCCCATATGCCTCTAAAGATGATGATGTTCCTGTGGGATGTATCTCTATATTGCTGCTATCAAACTGTAGTTCATTATACATGGAACACTTTACCTTGAGACTCTTAGCTGCAAAAAAATAAGGGGACTGGAGTGGGATTTCCTCACATATTTTTTGTTTACACAATATGAGGCAGCCCACAGCCTGCTGCACAGCTTTTCTGCCAAACTCTGCTAGGTTTTTGGTTCTCTGAGTTCTCTTTAACTCCACCCATCAACAGCCTCCACAGATCTCATCACACTGGGGAGTCTCAACACTAGAGCTGATATTCTGTCTCCCTTTGTTTCCCTCCACACACACTCTCTCTCTTGCTGCCATTGCTGCAAGAGAAGAGAATAGAGAGGCTTGTTTTAAAACAGTCTTGGCTGTAATTAATTTAAGTTTTAAAAGCCTTCCCGGTCATCGGGGAGGGTGGAAGCAGATCGGAGGAGGTGGGGTTGAGCCAAAAAGATGCCCTTCTTGTACTGTTCCCTTGCAAAAGCCCTCTGTGTGGTTATTATATCAAAATACCAATCTCTCAATATGTGCACTTAGAGAAGCAGGAAGAAGCCAGCAGCAGGGGGGTGGTGAGTAGGCAAGGCATGTAAAGTGGCATGAAGGAATATGGTAAAAGGCTGGCTGTGGGCAGAGGGAAAGACGCCCAGGGCAAAGCTGTGCTTAAGTATCGGCCAAATCTGCCCGCTCTGGTGGCAAAACAAATTAACAGTTGTGCTAGAAGTGGTTTTGCATGCTGCGGAGAGGTTGGAAAGTGAAAATGGGGCTGCAGGAAACAGGTTTGTACAAGAAATCTTGCTGCGATGGACATCCGCCCCCATCACACAGCAAGCACATCATCGGCTTTAGGTGGAAATTTAGACAAAACTAACTACCTATTAAAATATAAAATTTGTTGCCAGGGAATGTAGTTATGGCCACAGACATGGATGCATTTTGTAAAGGAGATAAGGCAAATTGGATGGAGGATAGAGACCCAGTGTGATGTAGTGGTTAAGCTGTAGGATTAAGATCTGGGAGACCCTGGTTCAAATCTCTACTCTGCCATGGAAACTTGCTGGGAGACATCACAGTCACACACTCTCTGCCTTGGACCCTGGCAAGTATTTGGATAAGAGACCTTCAAGAAATACCATTGTTGTCAGGGGCATACTGCCCAGGGGACATATGGGGGTCAAAAGTTCAGGCTGCAGCTTATTTAGTCACATGTAAAGTGGGAAAATCACCCCCCTCCCCCCCCCCCTGGGTCCATATACTTACTTCAAGACCTGGTGCAAATAAAGTTTTTGGGTTGTGGTGGGGGAGGGCAGCCGCCCATATGGGGGGGAGGGGCGGAAAACTCAGATTTTGTACCAGCCTACATTTTCCCTAGATACGTCTCTGGTTGTGATGCAGTGGCTAACCACCTCTGAACATCTCTTGTCTTGAAAACTGTACAGGATCCCCATAACTCAGCTGTGACTTGACAGCAAAAAAAAAAAGTATATCAGTGGCTAATAGCCATAGTGACTAAACAGAACCTCTGCAATTAGAGGCAGTAAACCTTTGAATACCAATGCCAAGAGGAAACGCCAGGGGAAGCCTTTGGCCTCTGTGCTTGCTGTTGGATCCCCAGAGGGATAGATTACTCCGTTCTGCCCCCCCCCAAGTGAATCTGTTTTGGGGTGCTCTCTTACTTGGCTAGGACAGAATGGAGGAGACATTGTTTTCAGGTTCAACAGTTCTGCAATGGGTTTATTATTTTGAGAGAAACAAAGACCCTAACTCCTCCCTTGCCTGTCTGTCTAAGTCAGAGTACTTGCTTGTCTTGGAGCAGGTTTGAATCTGTAGACTGTGTAAGAACATAAGAACAAGCCAGCTGGATCAGACCAGAGTCCATCATCTAGTCCAGCTCTCTTCTACTCGCAGAGTGGCCCACCAGGTGCCTTTTGGGAGCTCACATGCAGAATGTGAAAGCAATGGCCTTCTGGGCGGCTGTTGCTCCTAAGCACCTGGGACTGTTAAGGCATTTGCAATCTCAAATCGAAAGAGGATCAAGATTTGTAGCCATGGATCGACTTCTCCTCCATAAATCTGTCCAAGCCCCCCCTTTTAAAGCTATCCAGGTTAGTGGCCATCCCCACGTCCCGTGGCAGCATATTCTAAACCACCAATCACTAATGCTGAGTGAAGAAGTGCTTCGTTATATTAGTCCCAATTCTTCCCCCCAGCATTTTCAATGAATGCCCCCTGGTTCTAGTATTGTGAGAAAGAGAGAAAAATTTCTCTCTGTCAACATTTTCTACCCCATGCATAATTTTGTAGACTTCAATCATATCCCCCCTCAGCCGTCTCCTCTCCAAACTAAAGAGTCCCAAATGCGTCAGCCTCTCCTCATAGGGAAGGTGCTCCAGTCCCTCAATCATCCTTGTTGCCCTTCTCTGCACTTTTTCTATCTCCTCAATATCCTTTTTGAGATAGCAAGCAATTATGAACTGGACATACAGTACTCCGGCAAGTCGCGGTCGCACCACTGCTTTATATAAGCGGGCATGACAATCTTTGCAGTTTTATTATCAACTCCTTTCCCTAATTATCCCCAGCATAGAGTTTGCCTTTTTTTCACAGCTGCCATGGAATTGAGTTGACATTCCCATGGAACTATCAACTAAGATGCTCAAATCTGTGATTGATAGCACTGACCCTTCTTGTAGCTTGTATGTGAAGTTTGGATTTTGCCCTATGTGCATCACTTTACATTTTGCTACATTGAACTGCATTTTGCCATTTCTTCAGCTCCACTCACCTAATTTATCAAGGTCGGCTTGGAGCTCTTTTGCAATCACTTTGTGGTTCTCACCACATTACATAATTTGGTATCATTCTGCAAACTTGGCCACCACGCTACTCCACCCCTACTTCCAGGTCTCATCATCTATGAATAGGTTAAAGAGCACTGGTCCCCAAAACAGATCCCTGGGGACACCACTCCCTACATCTCTCCATTGTGAGAACTTCCCATTTACACCCACTCTTTTGCTTCCTGTTTCTTAACCAGTTTTTTGGCAATCCATAGGAGGACTTCCCCCTCTTATTCCTGTTGATTGCTGAGTTTTCTCAATAGTCTCTGGTGAGGAACTTTGTCAAAAAAGCCTGTGTCAAAAGCCTTCCGTGTGTCTTCTCTTGGCTGATTTCAAGAGAAGTCCACTGTGCCTTGCTTCCTTTCAGTTCTTTCAGTCTTTTTCATGTTCTAACTGCTATTAACTTTACTTGTATTTTATGGTGCATCATATAATTATATGGATGTCATGAATATTCCGGGTTCACCCAAACTAAGCACCCTTAGTACCTCTCTTAGACTGACTGACTAAAACTAATAGCTGGGTAAAAGCTGGGTAAAGCTGGGTAAAGAAAGTTGTTAAAATCGCCTATTGAGAAATGTCTTAAAGGGACAGGGGCTAACTAAAATACCCTTTCCTTAGGGAAGCACTTAACAATGAACTAAAACCATGCTAACTATGGGGAAACTAAAAGCTTAATGGGGGGAAATAACAAAGCCTCTGTGGGGGCATGACACTAACATTGTGTGAGACATTATGCCCGAACTACTGTTCCTAATCCAGCAGAGTTGGACAACCCTCCGTGACCACAGTGACTTTTATGCTGTCATGTTCTATTATTGCAAAACTGTAGGCATGGTAGTGTTGCATATTGACTTTTAAAAAATACCTCAAATAAATAAATAAATGGTATTTCTCTAGAAGAATTACATGCTCAATCTCAGATGGAGGGGGGAATGGCCAACAGAGAGCAGCAGAGGGGTGCACTAATGCATTTGCCCTCTCTGCTGGTGCAGGCAAGGACACCCCCGGCCCAGCAGAAGGGGGAGAGGTGCCCAGCAGCCCCTCAGCCTCCTGTGGTGGGCAACCTGGAAACTGAGGCCGCCCTGGAGTATTGCTTTTGGTGTCCACTTGGATTCCAGTGCACAGTGGCTTTTTTTTGGCATTCCTGGGGGGGTGGAGCCAACATTAATCAGCTTCCACCAGCATTCCCAGCCTCTTCAGCACTTATGCCACATGCAAGTGCAGCATAAGCCATTATCGGCATGTAAGTGGGGGGGGTGATTTGTGCAGTAGAAGGGATTTCAAGTTTCCTTCCATTCTGTGCCACCCAAAGTCCCTTTGGAGGCAGTGTGGCATGATGTCACCTGTTGCCATGCTGCCTCTGGCTACTCGCATGTGCTCTCCACAAACTGGACTGTGCTGTCAAGCACCTTCTTAAAAGTCTCCCACTTGAAATCAGTCAGAAATATTGAAAAGTGCATATTGTTGCTTGGGATTGTACTTCTCCTCTACCTTTACAGGTAACTCATCCTTGTTTTGTCTTTATGGAAATGACTTTGATTTGTTAGGCAGAGATCTATGTTTTCATGGGAGGGATTCTGTAGTGATAGGCCTTATCTTCATTTGAATTATCCCACCTAAATGTTTCAAAACCTATTTTAGCCAGGCAAGGGGTGTGGGGAGAAAAGCACATTTTCTAGCTTCCTGCAAGGCCCTGTTGACTCCTGTTATGCTTAGAAAGTGTTACTGTTGGCATGACCCAAATCCCTCATAAAAGCAGCCCTAGACACAGAGAAATTAAAAGCAAGTGAGAAAGCTTGTGACGGTAAAAAAGCCACAAATAGTGAAATATGAAACATACAACGTCGACAAGCCTAATGTCTATACAGTGGCAAACAGATTGAGAGCCAGATCCACAATAAGCAGAAATAGAAACTACCGACTGGGTGTTTCAAGGGAGGGGTAAGAAAGCAAGCCCCCACTAGACAACAGCTGCCCCCCTTCTACTTTCTTGGGTCCAGACAAAAGCATAAAGCAACTGCGATTTCAGCCCTTCCATAGCCTGGAAACTCCCATTTTCCCATCTCTTTTCCTGCCAGACTGCATATCTACAGTATGGCTCAGCCAAGAAAGAAAGAAAACTTTCAAAGGGGTGAAAGGATGGAAGGAGAAAACAGGAACTTTTACTCTGCCATTTTGAAGGTGGGATTTAGCTCCGCCCCTGCCTCCCCATAGTGGATGCTATTGTTGCTAGAAATCTCTAGGTGGCAGCTGGAGAGCTCCCAGAATTACTACGGGGTCTCCAGGCTACAGAGATCAGTTCCTCTGGAGAAAATGGCCGCTCTGGAAGGTGGACTTTACGGCATTATGTCCCACTGAGAACCCTAACCTCCCTGAACCCCACCCTCCCCAGGCTCCACCCCCAGCAATTCCAGGTATTTCCCAACCCAAAGCTGGCAAATACCTGAGAAATTGGTAAGTACCTGGAGTTTGGGGGTGGTGGTGGAGTCTGGGGAGGATGGAGTTTGGGGAGGGAAGGGACTTCAGCAGGGTATAATGCCATAGAGTCCACCTTCCAAACCAGCCGTTTTTCCAGGGGAACTGATCTTGGTGGCTGGAGATCAATTATAACAGTGGGACATCTTTAGGTGCCGCCTACTTCACCTCACCTGCCAAAGTCCCTGCTTTTCGGACAGTTCATCCTTGAGCAACCTATCCCACTTTCATTGTGGTAAAGTCCCTGTACTGAGCATATAAGGAAAAAAGTGAACAAAAACAAAAAAAATGAAAAAAATTAATCATAGCAGTTTTGCAACCTTTCACTATAACTGTATTAAAATCTGATTCTTTGGGTTTGTTCGCTGGCACTCAAACAATAGGCCACTCAAGTTAAAATGAGAAGAAATATGTTTTTGCTCCACTGGTTGTCTTAACATCCAGCTAGTAAAAATGGAACCGGCAAATAAATAATAATGGTTTGGGAAGGAATTTTGGGTTGAACAACATGGTCCCTCGTTCAGGCTTCTTCCAACATCAAAACCTTTCCCAGCTCCCTGAAGTGGAGATCTCCTGCATTTCAGCACACAAACTTTTCATCACCAAGTTAGCGACCAGATAAATGGACCCCAAGCTGGCAGGCTCAAAGCCTTTGAATGATTAGCTGGGAACAGGATACATTTTTTAAAATGTGGTGCTGAATGTCTGAATAGGTCAATCCAGTGCTCCTAGAGGGCCAGATTAAAAACATAAAGGGAGCCAACGAGGAGGAAGTTGTTCAGAGAAGGGAAAGAGCGGGGTTTAAAATGCCGCAACGTAATTCAATTAAAAAGCCATTTACAAAAAAGGAAGGGGAAAAAACCCTCGGGAGATTGGAAACAGGAGTCACCGACAAGCCACAGCCAGCTTCTGCTTACAGAGTTGCAGCCATTATGAGATGCAGAGTAATGGGATGTTCAAAAGCAAGCTTTTGGATCGGGAAAAGGGGTTAAGCTGTAAAGTGGCATCCCCCCCTCCCCCTTCTTCTGTGGTAGTAACTCAGAAGAGTATGTTCTTGTGTGAGAGGCAGAAAGGATTTCTTAATGCAAAATAAAACACAGCGTATCTTTCAATGGACCGGCTTCTGTTGCTGGTTTTTGAGTTGCACAAAACGGCTCATCAGAATCGGGCCACGATCGGGAGTAAGCGAAGTTCTATTTTCACGTTCCGTTATCTGGGACTTGCTGATCTGACATTATTCTGTGAGCCAGAATATTCTGGTTCCTAAATATACAAATATATTTGTATATTTATATTTATTGATTGTTCCTAAAGTGGCTGAAGAAGACATAATAGTCAAAAGTATTGTTCTTTCCCCGGGTCAGTACTCCCACCTTCTGATGACCAGCAGTCAAGGATTTTATCAACATCCTGTTCATCTATGAATACATGAAACTCATCTGCGGAAGTTGAGTGTTTGAAAGGAATCAGACATTGGTATCCTTCACTTCTATACCATTGGTGGATCTCTTACTCAGCACAGGTGTCAAACTCGCAGCCCTCCAGATGTTATGGACTATGGTTCCCATCATCCCCTGCCAGCATCATGCTGGCAGGGGATGATGGGAACTGTAGTCCATAACATCTGGAGGGCCGTGAGTTTGACACCTATGTGACTTATTGCATTACAGAGACTTGATATTATTGTATTTGGGATCCCCTGTGTATATTGTTCATTGTTTTATTGTTGTTGTTGTTTGTAATATGTATGTTTTTGTTGTTGCTTAAGCGTTGTGGTTCTGGTATATAAATGTTTTAATTCTTTTCATTTAAAATCGAGTTTTACAGTTTGCACTAGAGCCAGACAGGTTCTTTTCCCTTCAGTAAATGAAATACTGTCTCTGGCTCATTATATATATTGCTTGCTGATCTGACCCCTGAGATTTCCCGATCAAAACTGCCACTTAGGCCAGAGACCCAGGACTGATTGTCCCCTCCTGCCTGTTCATTTTCTCGATCCTCATCTTCCTCCACCTGCTGACATCAGCTGTTGCCCTGCCTATTTTATGTTCCTTTTCATCTCTTGTGCCCGACATGGTCCACCAGTCTGCCACGTTAACTGTCTAGCTGCCTCGCTCTGTTCTCTGTCATTATCTAGGCCTCATCTCGCATCAACTGAGTTCCCCTGAAACCTTTTAATTGAGAATGTTCTTAATGTTAAGTAAATGCATATGTTTTCCTTGTTGTAAATTAAGGCCTGCCCAAAGGCTAACGTGAAGCAGTTAGTAGGAATTACAGGAACCTTGTGGATAAGTCACCAAACTGCTAGTGGTAGATTATAAGGTGCCAGGGGCATCTATGTGTGGGTAGATGTCTGGATACAGGGCTGGATTGACACAGTTGCTAACAATATAACATTCTTGGTTCCGTTTGCGCAAACACTGGAGAATATCATCTGACCCTATGAATCTTTGAAAGAGCAGGGTGTCAAATCGAAATAACAACAACAGGCTGCCTGCCCTGCCAAGCCTGACACCAGCCTCCTCATCCCCCTGCCCACACTCTTCCACCCCACCAAAGGAAAGTAGGGCAAGTGATGTCCCCCACCTGCTCTCACTCCCTTGCCCTGCCTCGGGCCACTGTATTTCTTACCGTACAGCGGGTTTTACTGTTAGTAATAATAATAATAATCCTTATGGTCCCTGCATGCTCCTTACAGAAGGCCACTGCTTTCACACCCTGCATGTGAGCTCCTAAAGGTATCTGGTGGGCCACTGCGAGCAGAAGAGTGCTGGACTAGATGGACTCTGGTCTGATCCAGCAGGCTCTTTCTTATGACATTAAAAATTGACCCTTTGGAACCCGGGAGAGGATTTTTCAGTGGCGGTACACCATGAAATATGTTCCCCAGAAGGATTTATGAAATGCCTACATAACATCTATTTTGGAGCTAAAGTGATTAATATCCTTTGTTTTTAAGAGTTTGAGGCTCCACTTTTTGATCTGACTTCTGTGCAGTCTTTTGGTTGACACTGTTGATGATCTCTGCTTATTTCTGTTGTACTTATTTGCTTCTGCTTATATTGCTGCGATCTGGTATTATTTTTAAACCAGAAAAGAAGCATGGAGATAGTTAAATCCACCTGGAAGAGAAGAAGGGTTTAGATTTATACCCCACCTTTCTCTCCTGTAAAGAGATACAAGGTGGCTTACAAGTTCCTTTCCCTTCCTCTCCCCACAACAGACACCTTGTGAGGCAGGTGTGTCTGAGAGAATTCCAAAGAACTGTGACTAGCCCAAAGTCACCTAGCTGGTATGTAGGAGTGTGGAAGCACATCTGGTTCACCAGATAAGCCTCTGCTATACAGGTGGTGGAATTGGGAATCAAACCCAGTTCTCCAGATTAGAATACACCTTCTCTTAACCACTACACCACACTGGCTCCCTCTTCAGTTGTCCCAAACTAGGCTACCAACTCCAACGTTGGGAAGTTATTGGTGATTTGGGTATGGAGCGTGGGGAAGGCGGAGTTTGTTGAGGAGAGGGAGTTCAGAAGGCATGTAATAATTCCACCCTCAAAACTGCCATTTCGTCCAGGGGGATCGATCTCTTTAGTCTGGTGACCAGTTGAAATCTTGGGAGATGTTCCTACACCACCTGCAGTTTAGCAACCCTACCTGAGCCCCTCATGAGGTCCGAATGAAACAGCTGCCCCTCTTGTTCAGTAGCTCTTTTGCTATCCACCCTAAGTCTTAAAGAGGAAGGTGGTGCTAGGCAAACTATATTGTTAGGCTGCTGCATTGCAAGTTTTCTATGCGCATCCGGGTATTTTATAACAATGAACTCTGCCACTTTTTAAAAAGCTAGACAGAGGTGCAGTGCCTTTAACAGCTGCCTGATAATCAGAAATTCATTAAATAAATATGAAGATGTTGTGATGAGAAAAGAACGACTGCTGAATATCACTCTTCTAGGTAGCTTTTGTAACAAAAAAATCCTCAAAGGATACAAAGATTTTCTTCACTCTGAACAGGAAAGTGCCAGTCTCTGTTATCTGTCTGTCCAGCTAGGACTTTTTTTCGTTCTTCCTTCAAGGAGTTTAGGGCAGCATGCATGATCCTCCTCCACTGTGTCCTCTCAACAACCCTTTGAGGTAGGTCAGGCTGACTGTAAATGTGACTCATCCTGTAGTCATCTAATGATCTTCATGGCCTAGTGGGGATTTGAACCAGCTGTTTGTCCAACACACTAACCAATCCACTTTCATGATTCCCAAAGAGGCAAGACCAAGCTATTCACAGACAAGGCAGGGATTTCTACATACTTGAGGGATTCCCCAGGAATGCAAAGAACTTTGTACTTTGTAAATTAATCAAAAGAATGCCCCCTCAGAAAGAGAGAGAAAAATGCTCCAGCCTGATAAGAACTGAATATTATCTAGAAGGAACAGAAAAAATGGGAGTCAATTATTTCTTTGATTTTATCTTGCCCTTTTCCAACCAAATTCCAGGAAGGCTGAAGTGGACATTCATGGGAAAAGAGATAGGAAAGGAGAGTTAATTAGTTCAAATTTATGAGTGCTAATAAACTTCTGGATGCAGAAGGTTAGCGGAATTTACCAATAGTTCCCTCCTTCCTTCAATTCTTCACTGGCCTCCAGCTTTTATATAATATTCATTCAACACAGGGTCTCAGTATTCTTGGTTTAAATCATCTACAGTTTCATGGTGTATTTCTTGGAGGGTAGGCACCACCCTCCCTGCCACACAATTTCCTGGCTATCCCACAGCTCGAGAATTCCCAACAGGATTTACAAGGAGGCAGATGGAATCTGGGCATAAACCAATTTGAGCCTTGATCGAGAACTGAGGGAAACTGGCAGGCATGAGAGTTTGCTTTTTAAAAAAATGAAGAATAACATTTATTCCGAAAAAGACACACAGTGGAGACAAATATGAGCAATTAACCTAACAGCGGTAGGATGTTAGCTTCACATTGTATCAAGAAAGCCTCAAGAAAACCTCTCAGTCAGGTTTAATACATGTAAGTACAGCATTGTGGTGCAGCTGAGTGGTGTGCCAAACCCGGAAAATTGTGATAGTCATACTGTGGGCATGTAGCCTTCCCTTTCCTGATGAGGAACTAGCCAAAGGGCCCTGATCCAGCTACAGTTCAACAACCCTTGATTCTTAGTAGTAACTAATTTAAGTGCCAGCAAATACAGAAGAGCTTGAGAATGTTTAACATTAGCTGGATTAAGGCCAACATGTTTGGGTTTACCGAGCATTTTGGAGAAACACCAACTGAGGGCCTCGCTACAAACCAGGCTGTTTACAGGTCTACTCTGTACCAAACCCATGTTCTGTTGATCTAGAAATACACTGGGAGTTCCATGCTGAAACTTAACTCTCAGATGCATGGGGGGTCTGGTTTGGATTGGGACTGTAGTGTGTGGGGATGGAGCACGTAAGCCTCCCCACCCCTGCATTTTGTCAACCTGAAACAGCTTTACAGGAATCCCTTAATTACCCTGTTGGGGAAATAAATGCACATGGAGTAATAGGCTACATGTATATTTCCAAATACAACCTCTCAAATGGTCCCAATTTTTCCCCTAGGCTTCTGTATTTGTGCTTGACTCAGGCTGACTCACGCTATGACAAACCATTCATTTCAACTCTCTGAAGTTTTCATCTGCAAAGATCAGCTATGGATCAGAAGCAATCTATATTCTTGCCTAGGCATAAGATATTGTGTTTGGCACTGCAAATACCTGCCCCTGCCCCCCTTCCCTTTTTTCCCCAAAGAAGGCCCAGTTGCAAAATTGGAATGAATTATGCAAATAAAATAAATTCTCATAGATGTGTCACTTTGGGGATAATGTATAATTGCTAATTATGGCGGGAGAACAAATGAGCAGAGCATATTGAGTCCTCAATCAGAGAAACAAGAACTGACCTGAGGTTTTTGCTTGCTTAGGTCAGAGGTGTCCAATTGTTCATGGACTACATGTTCATGGACTACAATCCCATCAACCCCTGCTGGCATGGCCAATTGAACACCCCTGGCCTAGGTGATTTAAATTTTTGTGACCTCTCCCTGAATGGCAAACTAGACTATCAAGAGTTGACCTCTTATGAATTTCTAAATTCAGCCACTTTCATTCAGCCAACCTCCCACCCAGAGATCCATACCCTTGTTTCATTGAGTAGTGTGAGAAAAATGGGGGTGGTTGGATTAGAATAGGTGAGGCCATGTCATTTGCATTTTCAGAAATGAAAGTGACATCATGACATTTTGCAGTGCTCAAAGAGCTACCCAAGTCTCTATGGTTTTTCTCAAAGATTTGGGGATTTTCTAGACATTCGCTGATGCTGATTTCTAAAGCCTCTGTTGCCATTTTGCTCCTGGAGATTGCAAGCAGGGCAACCTTGACTTTTCTGGACTAAATATGACCTCTGAATTCTGGAATCATTACTAATGTATATTAACACTCCCATCATGCCCCTTTTAGCAGTGTCTTGGATTATTATTATTATTATTATTATTATTATTATTATTATTATTATTATTATTATTTACATTTAATAGACCGCCCTACCCCCGAAGGGCATTTAAAATATTCCCAGGGTGTGAGAAAATATGGATCTTTACATCAAGAGGGGAGACTTCTGGAATTAACTTCTGGGGGATGTTGCAATGGGCACAAACATAGATGGCTTTAAAAGGAGGTTAGATGAATTTATGATGAGTAGCTCCAGTCCCTCATGGCCACAGTTACTATAGCAGAAGGCCTCTGAGTACCACAGCCTGAGGAAATCCTCAATCTCTACGCCCTTTCAATAGCCTTGTGCTATAACTGGCTGGCCACTGAGATAGGACACTGAATTAATGGACCCCTGGTCTGCTCCAGCAGGGCTCTTCTTACGACCTTTGAAGTATATAGCAAAATCATGGGGGTTTTTCACTTCCTGTGTCTTAATCAATCACTCAACCTTTTCTACAATCATCGATAGCACAAACCAGCATAAGTTAGATAAGATATTCACAATTAAAAGGATAAAATATATTAACTATCTCAGTACATATATAAAAGAATCTACTAGCAAAAGAAAATAGCAAACACACCAAAAAGGTATGGGAACATAAGGGGGATGGGATAAGAGTGCACATATTAAAAGGAAACAAAGCAGAAGGGAACAATAAAATTGACTGATAAAAGACTATCATTATTAGGTCACAGTATACTCTAGTACAGTGATGGTGAACCTTTTCGAAACCAAGTGCCCAAATTGCAACCCAAAACCCACTTATTTATTGCAAAGTGCCAACATGGCAATTTAACCTGAAAACTGAGGCCCCTTCCGCACATGCAAAATAATGCACTTTCAATTCACTTTCACAATAGTTTGCAACTGCATTTTGCTATTTCGCACAGTAAAATCCAGCTGCAAAGTGCATTGAAAGTGGATTGAAAGAGCATTAATTCTGCATGTGCGGAAGGGGCCTGAGGTTTTAGTTTAAAAAAAATGGTTGGCTCAGAGGCGTGTGTTACTCAGGAGTAAGCTTGGTGAAACAACCATGCAATGCTTCGAATGGGTGAATCACGACCTTAGGAAGGTTTACTCAGAAGCAAGCCCCATTGCCAGCAACAGAGCTTACTCCCAGGTAAAGGATCATGCCCAGGCCAGCCTGTGTGTGTGTGTGTGTGTGTGTGTGTGTGTGCGCGTGCGTGCGCGTGTGTGTGAAGGTGATTTTCCGTCCCCCCCTCCACATTATGAACTCTGTGCGCGCGTGCCCACAGAAAGGGCTCTGAGTGCCACCTCTGGCACCCGTGCCATAGGTTCGCCACCTCTGCTCTAGTAAAACAGCTTTAGTATTAAGCCTGGTTTATAGCGCATGCTATTCTGCAACGTACTTCAAGCGCTGCTACACAAAACCTGGCAACACTGTGTGTTATATCAGGCTTGGTATCTGTAAGCAGCAGGGAAATATAAAATTGTCTTGTGTGACTTGGAAATCTGCAGCAGTGGCAAAATAAAACTAGTATGTATATCTTTATAATACTGTTATTTTTGTAGTACTGAAATTCGAGAAACACAGGTTCTATTGGTTGTTGTGGTTGTGGTCTGGTAGATTTTGTTCCTAACATTTCACTTGCATCTGTGGCTGGCAACTTCAGAGGTGTATCACAGAGAGAAGTCTGTTGTACACTGTATCCAGTGAGAAGGGGAAGTTTCGTGGGGTATATATTGTCCATGTCCCAGGGCGGGGAACCAATCCGTGAGCGTTTGGGTGGAACTTGCTATGCACCCAAGTTCCACCCAAACAGTCACTGACTGGTTCCCCACCCTGGGACATGGACAATATATACCCCACTTAACATTCCATTCTCACTGGACACAGTGTGTAACAGACTTCCCTCTGTGATACACCTCTGAAGTTGCCAGCCACAGATGCAGGCGAAACGTTAGGAACAAGTTCTATCAGACCACGGCCACACAGCCTGGAAAACCCACAACAATTAGTTGAATCCCTAATTCTATTCTATTCTATTGTTTCTATGTGTCCAGATCCACGGGGACATTATGTTTCCTGACAAGGAGTTTTCCTGTAATCCATCTTCTCTCCCCATGTCATGCATCAGTTTAAAAATGGGGGAGAAGTCATGTGGCTGTCCATGTGGCGCTGGAAGGTTCTGAAGATGAGCAACAGCAGTTGAGGGCTGTGCATAGGCACCAGGAGAAGGAGGAGGGAACTATATAATGTGCTGGATTTTGCTTTGCTCACATTCCCCTCAGCCTCAGGATGGGGAGCGGAGGGAGGAAAAGGAATGAATGAAATGTGACTGAAGACTCACTGAATGTCCGTGTGGGAAGATTCCACTCAACCAGCCCCAGGAATTGAAGTCCTTGTGAGTCATGGTGTTAATTAAAAACATTGGTTTTTACAAAAAAAGGAGGGGCGGGGGGAGAGGGCATACTAGGAAAACCAGGTCCGCACATGTCTGCATTTCTGAAGGGCTACAGAAGAATAAATAGTTGACAGCATGGGGAAGTCAGAAGGGAAATGCAAGGACACGCACAGAATGTGAGATGACAGCTGAGACGTTTGGGCAAAGGTCTAATCAAGCCAGCGTCTTCACAATATAATGGCACATAAAGACTGCTTGGCCGTGTCAATTTTGCTACCAAACTAACTGATGGAACAGTACGTTTTAAACAAAGGAAAGGAACATATAGTGGGATGATGAGGGAAATCGCTAATGAAGCAGGACATGAACATGACAGACCGATTGAAGTAGACAGGAACTGAAGTTCCTCAGAAGATCCACAAATAAGCATGAATATGAAAGAAAGATCCTTTGCCACTGTATTGTCAAAGGCTTTCATGGCTGGATTCAACTGGTTGTGGAGGGTTTTCCAAGCTGTGTGGCCATGGTCTGGTAGATCTTGTTCCTAACGTTTCGCCTGCATCTGTGCCTGGCATCTTCAGAGGTGTATCACAGAGAGAAGTCTGTTACACACTGTGTCTAGTGAGAAGGGAATGTTTATCGTAGTGTGGTATATATTGTCCATGTCAGCTAACACATCTTTGAATCAGTTGAACCCAGAGACTAACATTCACAGTAATTGGCCAGCCTGTCTGCCTTCTGGAACGGGGAGAGCTTTGCATCAGAAATGTCTCAATGTCCCCTCTGGACATGACACTGTGCACCATTGCAGAGCTCCAGCAATCCCCAAAAACTTTGTGTTAAAAACTGCCCTGGTCTCATCCCTCAAAAGATCCCAGGGGTTGCCAGCCCTTAGAAACCATATCCCTACCCCTATCAGTATGTAAGATATGACCTGTATGCAGAGATGCTGTAGGCACAGTTGCTTACAATGGCTTTTTCTTTCCCCTCTGTATAGCCTCTGCAGTGTTCCCTGCCATTCCTGGCCATAGCAGGCATCACTGTCACACACACATAAATGTTAGGTGAGGTTTTGCCATCTGTCAACGACCAACAGTCTGGTTGTCCTGCCCGTTGCTCCACCCACTGACATCTGTATGGAGTCAGCTGCGGGGTTTGAAGGAGAACTGGCTCAATGTCAGGTTCTGTGACTGGACTGGAGTCAACAAGGGACTCTGAATTCTTGATCAGAAGTCTTTATTGGAAACAACAGCATGTACAAAAGCCAGTTCTGACCACATTTGCAATTGCCCCTGTCTTTATCCCCACGCAGTAACCATAAATCCCCCCCATAAATGTGAGAAAGACACAGCAGAAAGAAAGAGCCGTTGTGGAGGTGATCATCCCAAGGCCAGAGAAGCAATATACCAGCCACCTGCCGCTGCCCCCTTTGGAGAAAGGTCCATTAACATATGGGAGGGAGGCCCCTTCTCCGGTGTAGGTGTGAATGCCCCCACCTGAGGGCATTCCTTTGATGGAAGGAGAAAACATATCCTGACACTGTCCCTTTGCATGTGAGCTCCCAGCATATGTAAAACAATCAGAAAAGGGTGAATGGGATACCTCTAAAACTCCTTGACAATTCCCATGCCCGCCTGGACCAAACTGCTGCATTCCACCTTCTGATTCTGATGCCACTCCTGTTTCGTTGGGGATACAACATTCTCTTGGCACATGCCCAATGCAATGGCCCCAACTGAGAATGCACAGAAGACACAGTACTTGGAGCAACATACTTTACACCGCATTTTGTAGGAAAACACCTCAGCTATGTTGCTATATGCAAAATCACTTCCCTTTGGGAAATAAAAAGTTGAAATCCTTTCAATCTGATAAAGAAGTCCTTGGCTAAGACCAGTGGCCTCAAACTTTTGCGAATAAAAGAGAAGGCAGAGAGATATACCTGCAGCTGCATAAGCCACCCAGGAGAAACCATCCAAACAGTAAACACAGCTGCCCAGGGTTAAAATGTGCCAAGTGCTCATTCATCTGATACTCTTTTCATGGCCTCGGCCTGTGAAATGGAGAGATTTCTTATCGGCTTGTGCGCCCTGTCTTTGTATCATTTTAAGACCAGGATTTTAGCCTTTGCATTGCCTGTTATGACAACTGGATGAAAAAGGTCCCGAAAGCACAAGGCAAATCAAAGCTCCCCCACATACGTTATTTATTTAAACATCATGTTTTAAATGTTTTTTTAAACAGCATAGTTTCAATATATTTCTATAATTAACCTCTGTTCTATGGACACAAAACCCTAAAGTCCTCTAGCCTACACGTCTGTTTCCAAGGCCAGGGATGCTTGAACACCCATGGGTTCGGCTCACAACCTGCTTACCAGTTGCAAACAGGGAGCTAGTTTTTCAGTTCCACCCTTTCTTCTCAAATCCCCTAAAATGTTTTTAAAGCGTTTTCAATCCCCTCTTTACAATGATGTATGTCAGCATTTCCCCCTCGAAACAATTCCTGACCACCATTATGTGAGTTTCCCTCTTTTTTTCGTTCTGTGTTGAATCAATGCTAATGCTTCATTCTATACGCCTTGCATACTTAGAATCATAGAATCATAGAGTTGGAAGAGACCACAAGGGCCATCGTCCAACCCCCTGCAATGCAGGAACACACAATCACAGCACTCCCAACATATGCTGATCCAGCCTTTGTTTAAAAACCTCCAAAGAAGGAGACTCCACCACTCTCTGAGGCAGTAAATTCCACTGTCCAACAGCCCTGACATTCAGGAAGTTCTTCCTAATATTTAGGTGGAATCTCTTTTCCTGCACCTTGAATCCATTACTCCGTGTCCTAGTCTCTGAGGCAGCAGAAAACAAGGTTGCTCCCTCTTCAACATGACATCCCTTCAAATATTTAAACGTGGTTATCATGTCACTCCTTAACCTACGTTTCTCCAGACTAAACATCCCCAGCTCCCTAAGCCTCTCTTCGTAGGGCATGGACTCCAGACCCTTTACCATTTTGGTTGCCCTCCTCTGGACCCGCTCCAGCAGGTCAATATCCCCCTTCTGCAGTGCCCAGAACTGTACATAATATTCCAGGTGAGGTCAAACTTGATTCTTCAAAGGTTTGTCCCCCTAAAATAAAAGAACAAACAGCCAAATGCTGCAAATAAAAGGCGAGGCGGAACGGAGTGAGCTCAGAAAATGGCTGAGGAGAAAATTCAGGGAAGCAGCAAAGTTTGGGAAACATAGTAAATAGATCACACAGTGGTTGAACAGAGAATTGTTTTAAAAGGGGATTCATTTAAAACATTTTGTGACCATTTTAAAAAGTCTGACGGTAAAAACAATGCCAAACTCCATGGAGGAAACATTTTTTGCCCTGCCTCAAAATGTTTTAAAAGTTTGGGCAGAAAGGGCCTTCATCTGTTCATTGACACATCCCTGGATGTTCAACAGGTTGCTTCACCGTATTCCTCCCAAAAGTGCAATACAGTGGAACCTCGGTTTTCGCTGGTAATCTGTTTGGCAATGCTCGGCGAAAACCGAAACTGGGGAAAACCGAGCTACGCCGTTTGCACATGCACTATGCAAACGGTGTAGCAAATTTACACAAAAAGCATAAATTTATGCAAACGGCGTAGCCGAAAACGGAGGTGCCCAGCGAAAACTGAGGCCAAAAAAATGTCCAGGGGAGACCGGCAAAAACTGAAACTGGCGAAAACTGAAGGCGACGATTACCGAGGTTCCACTGTATAGTGCGATTGCTTTTCACACATGTATTCACTCATCGCTCAATAAAGTTATTTTCCCCTATTTTCTCTGCTCTGCTGCTCCATCAGCAAATGTTTAAATTAACAATGAAATCAGTCCCAAACCAAATAAATTAGTCTTCAATAAATGTTGTGAGTTTGGTTTTTTCCTTAAATCTCACCGTTTGGTATTTGTCTAAGTAGGCCTCAGTGACATTAATAGCTGCCACACTTTTTGAATCTGCAGCGTTTGTGTGCACGCTGAGTTCAGACCGTACCTGTTTGGCAGGTGCTGAAATCATCTGGCGCCAAACCAAACAGGCTCAGGGCCATGCCTTATACTTTATCTCCACCGTATGGTAATTATCAGTAGACTAGCTCTGAATGCAGAGTTATCATTTCTAGGTGTAATCGCTGTTTACATGGTTTTATCTCAACCTTTCAAAACGCACTCTTGCGCCCGTGACCCTCATTCTGTAAAGTAGTTCTAATCTAATAGATTTGTTGTAAATGCCAAAGACATTACCCCCCTGTCATCCGTCATAAAACCTGTAGTGTAATGCACTTTGGGTGCCCATGATTGCTATTGTTTTCTGTGGAAGGGATCCATGTTCTCTCTCTCCCTGCTATCTATGATTTCCACCTTTCTATTTTTCTGAACTATAAAACCACAAATGCTTATTTGTTTTTGGCATATCTGCTAGTGCTGTGATGCTTCAACAGGTTGAAGCTGCAGTCAGGCCCCTTCTGCACATTCAGAATAATGCATTTTCAATCCACTTTCACAATTGTTTGCAAGTAGATTTTGCTATTCCGCACAATAAAATCCAGCTGCAAAGTGCATTGAAAGTGGATTGAAAGTGCATTATTCTGCATGTGCGGAAGGAGCCTCAGTCCTTACTCTAGACATGTGTTGGGGTGATTTTCTTCAACTGCCTGAGCAACCATCCATAGAACTTGTGCGAGTCTAAGAACGGGCTGGCCACCACCAGTGGCTTTCTGAGACAAACCCCCCCCCCCACATCAGCTGGACGTTCCTGCAGTGGTGTATTTGCCTAGGGGACATGGGGTACCCTATGTCCCTGGGTGCCCCCTGGGGGGGGGGGGGGCACAAAATTTCAGGTTCATTTGTGTGTGTTTTGTATTTTTTAGTGTGTTTTCAGGTTTTGGCCTCCAGGGGCGCAGTTTTTAGGCTAACAACACTGGAATTTCAGGAATTTTTCAGGAGACCCTCCTGATGATACCACCCAAGTTAGGTGAGGTTTGGTTCAGGGGTCCAAAGTTATGGTCTCCCCAAAGGGGTGCCCCATCTCCCATTGTTCCCAATGGGAGCTAATAGAAGATGGTAAAGATACCCTGAAAGTTTGGTGCTGCTAGCTTAACAATTGCACCCCTGACAGCAGGCACCCTCCAATTTTCCCCAGATTCTCCTTTTAAATCCACCCCCTCTGGCATGGACATAAAGGGAGAATCTGAGGTCCCCAGTTTAAACATTGAAAGTGATGCTGTTTTAGGGTGGGGGAGAATCCACCCCAAGACAACATCACTTTCAATGTTGTTTTAACTGGGGACCCCAGATTCTCCCTTTAAAGTGGATTTAAAAGAAGAATCTGGGCTCCCTAGTTTAAACACCATTGCAAGTTATGCTGTTTGGGGGTGGATTCCACTGGAAGTGTTTTGTGAGAGATGATGCTGACATTTGTTTGGTAAATGTTTTGCTAGGGGTGATTTGTGAGAGATTTATATGCTTAATACCCACTTGCACTGGCTTGGAACTGTTTCTCAGGCTAACAACCTACCTCATAGGGTTGGTGGGAGGACAAAATTAGGAAAAAGAATTGGTGGGGAGAGAGCCATGAATGTTTTGCTGGGTGTGGGAGGTGTTTTGGGAGCTGGTGCAAAAAATCATTGTTTGGTTGTGGTGGGGGAAGGTGGCCGCCCATGGGGGGGGGGCGCCAAACTCAGGTTTTGTCCCCGGGCTCCAGTTTGCCTAGATATGCCTCTGAATTCCTGTGTATGGAAAATCCAAGTTATGATTGGAACCATATGCCCTCCCCCCACCACTGCCACTGCACAGACAAACAGGAACACACACCATGCAAAGCAGATGGCCCCATAGATAGAGCTTCATTCACAGATTATGTATAGTGGTTGTATGCCAGCAACATTTTCTATAGCATGTTTTCTCAGTGCCACTACTTGGGTTTCAATCATAGGCGAAGTATGGTTCTATCTGTCTGTCGGTCTGTCTGTCAGTCTATCACCCTATCAGTCTGTGATCCTATCAAACTATCAATAGTACAAATGCAGAACAAAAGAATGATATTTAATATTTTAATATTCAGAAAGTAAGAAATCAGCTTTAGGAGAAACATCAAAGGTCAACAGTCCAAAATGGAGGCGAGATGATATTTAAACCAGATGGATTGAAGCATTAAGAAGACATCAGGATGGGAGGGGGGATTGAAGAGAGCACATGCGTGTACAAGAAACCGCAGGAATCCCACCCGCTAGGACCTGCAAGTGACCTTTCCATGCTAATTTTCTAAGAAAAGAGGAACTCACCCATGCTACCCGTCATGGGTAAGAGCACAAACCCAGGGCAGGAAAGGGCAAATTCTCTGCAAATGCACAAATCTTGCCCCATGGCAGAATAAAGAAAAATGGCAGGGAGAAATGTGCTGTGAAGGAAATGAAAGCAAGTGGAAAGCTTCTAAAGTATGGGGGATGTCATAAGTGCACAACAGATCATAGTTTGCACCAAAGCTTCATGTTGTGTCTGAACTGAATCATTGTCATATTAACATAAGCCAGCATAATGGTAATTTCCCTTGCTTTCAGAGCA
Source organism: Sphaerodactylus townsendi (assembly GCF_021028975.2). NCBI lineage: Eukaryota > Metazoa > Chordata > Lepidosauria > Squamata > Sphaerodactylidae > Sphaerodactylus > Sphaerodactylus townsendi. Next base: position 152,583,416 of record NC_059427.1, on the reverse strand, counting down.
AAGGTTCACATTTCACCTCTGGCTGTGATGCCACAAGCAGAGGTTTGTGAAACTACCAGAGCAAAATATAAAGCTACTTGAATTTCAAGTTTTTTCACATTTCAGGTTCAGAAATTGAGACCTTTTTCCTCAGGATACTGCATGAATTTTTCCAGTAAACATAAATGGCCTATCTTTCTCTGCTGAGATACAAAATACCTTGGCAATGTACCAAAAATTGATATCTCACAGCACATGGTTTACCACATAGCAGGTGAAACAGGGGCAGGAGTTGGTCATGAAGACAAAAATTAACAATGGCCATTGGTCCTGATTCACCAGATGAGGACTCTTACGTTTTACAGGTAAAATGTGCGTACAAAACTCACCAGAGGAATTTTGATCCCTCATGTGCGACATAATGCCTGAGTAGCTGCACAGGAGAGAACAATAGGTTGTCAACAAGTGTTTAAAAATATGGAGACTAGTTTAGTTCAGGAGACAGAGGTATTAAGGGAAGAGTTTAACTTGAAATAGTAAGGAAGTGGGTAGGTGGGTGGGAAATGGTTCCAGAGGTCAGCAGCAGCGTAGCTGAACTAACATCTCTGATAATGCCATCCGTCATATGTACCTCCTTGTATAAAAGACTTTCTGGTAGAGCATTGCTTAGGATACTTGCTAAAGAAGTTAAACTGGTGTTGGCCACAAGGACCAGATTTGAGCATCATAGTCTTAACCCCACTTTCTGAAGATATTTGCAAGGTTCAATCCTTGATGGATCTTCGAAAACTTTTAGAAACTATTGAAAATTCTGTTTTGCCAACTTTATTTATTTGTTTATGTATGTATGTATGTATGTATGTATGTATGTATGTATGTATGTATGTATGTCTGTATGTCTGTATGTATTTATTTATTTATTTATTTATTTATTTATTTATTTATTTATTTATTTATTTATTCGACTTCTATACCGCCCACCCCCAGAGGCTTTTGGGCGGTGTTTGAGAGGAGTTTGACAGGAGAAAGAGTGAGGCCGTTTCCGCATGGTCCAAATATCCCAGGTTGAGCAAGAGAAATATCCCAGTTTGGCCAAGAAGTTCACACGGTTCCCAATCCTAAAGCGGGTTTGTCCCACAATATTCCCCTCATCCTAGGTTTTTCAAAAACCGCTAAAATGTTGACCTTTTCCCCAAAATCCTGCATTGAATCGCATCTGTGCAAAGGCCACGGGAGCAAACCCGATTTATTTTTCCCACACCACCGCCTGATCTCCCTGCCTTACGTCAGGCTCACCCTGTTCCAGCTCACTCTTGCCAAGTGCCGCTCACTAGTTGAGCTGCAGCCAGCCCAGTCCTGTATCTCCTGGCTCACATTCCCAGTGGGATCCTGGCAGTGGCGTATTTGCCTAGGGACAGGGGATACCCTCTGTCCCCAGGTGCCACTGATCTGGTCACATGGGGGTGCAAAATCGGCCCCCTACATGACCAGGAAGATGGCAAGGTTCTCGTCTTCTGGCACCCTCGGCCCCACCCATGTCATCATCGACATGGGTGGGGCCAAGGAAGCCAAAGGACCCCCAAGCCTCACCCCCTCTCAACTGCTGGCTCCCTCCAAGCCCCGCCCCCCACCCCCCTCCCAGCTGCCAGCTCTGAGTTGAACGTGGGCTACGGGGCCCCACCTCAGGTGTAGTGGGGGGGGTGCCCAGAGAACGGATGTCTCTAGGCACCATTTGCCTCCAGTACACCTCTGGATCCGGGGAGGGGAGGGGTCCCATGACAGCACCAAAGACCAGTCAAATGTTATTTGGTATATGGTGTATGTGAGAGTGTCTCGTGCTGTGGTTTCCTGCACACCTTTAAATGTGGCTGGGACATAGTGCTCTGCCCAGTACTGGTCAAAAGTTTTTACTTTGTATAGCACAACGTGCTTGCCATGTTGCCCACTGCACTGGCTCCTTTCCAAAGCTAGAGGAAAAAAGGGGGGGTGTCCTGCTTGGTTTTCCTATAGTTGCTGTGGGTCTGTCAATCAGAAGCCTTTGGGAGGGGGAGAAGAGCCAATCAGAATGCAGCACCCTGGGAATGTTCGAGCACGTGTGCTGCATCTACATTGTAAAAACAAAAAAAATCCGGGCTCATGCAAAATAAATTGGAGTATTTCCTCCCAGTCTTAACTTGACTCCTTCACAGAAACAGGTACCCATGCAAAGGGAGAAACCAGGATAAAATAGACCAAGATTTTTAAAAACCGAATGTAACCCAGTATAATTATGCTGTGTGGAATCAACCAGAGAGAGAGAGAGAGAGAGAGAGAGAGAATGGCTCAGTTCACGTGACACAAACTTCCAGCCACAGTTTCTGATCCTAGTTTGATAATGGTGGAAAATGCTGCCCAGTCACAGTCAACTTGAGTGTTACTCTGGAAGGGGCATGGTGAGGGTGTTCCAGGAGCATTCCAGGGAGGGGGCAGAAGAGCGCAGGAGCTCGTGTGCCCCAGGTGCAGTTCCCCCTCACTCCACCCCTGGTCATTGCCTGTCTCTGTGGAGCAACCCTGGACTTCTTTGGTGGTCTCCCTTCCAATTAATAACCAGGGTTGATCCTGCTAGCCTAGGGTTTCTGGATCAGAGCCTTGGTTTGTTGGATCCTAACTAATAGATGGCAAAGTACCTTTTGCATTCACTAACTATTCACTAACTGCATTCACTAACCACTAATTACAATATCAATTGTTTGTTTAATTAAATCATGGTTTCTTTCCTGTTCTGTCTAACTGAGCCAAAGTGGTCAGATCATCAGCTTAGGTGAGACCCAGATTTAAGTCCCACTCAGCCATGAAGTTCATCAGATGACCTTAAGATTTATCTCAAAGTCTAACCTACCACACAGGGTTCTGGAGAAGATAAAATAAAAGAAGGGAGAATAATGCAGGCCATCTGGAACTCCTGGTAGGGAAGGTGGGGAAAATGTAAAAGGTAATAGAAGGCAATGGGAAGATATGTCCTCTTTAATTCCATATTGCCAACAGTTTAACTCACAGGTGTCAAACTCACAGCCCTCCAGATGTTATGGACTACAGTTCCCACCATCCCTGCCAGCATCACACTGGCAGGGGATGATGGGAACTGTAGTCCATAAGATCTGGAGGGCCACGAGTTTGACACCTATGGTTTGACTGAATGCTTGTGTATCTTTTACAGCTGGTTGCTTTACCCATTTATAAATATTTGGCCCTTTCAGGTGAAAATTTTTTAAAATTTGTGGTATCCATCTTTGGCAGCTTAATTGGTAGCTCACTGGCTAAAAGACTATCAAAATATAACAAATACAAAAGATGTCTCTAGGCAGCAATCAATCAAAGGGATCAAAAGGCCAGATGGGATCAAAGGGATCAAAAGGCCAGATGCCCTCACTAACTGATTATGCTATCTTCATGGTTACTCACATGCTAAATGGGAGGATCCCACCCAACACATGCAAATCAAGCTTGCTAATTGCACCCTTTACACTTGTTAACAGGCAAATGGTTGTTTCTCCCACCCTGGACATTCCACAGGTATATATGCTCCACTTGCTTTACTACCATCAGATCCTCTGAAGATGCCAGCCACAGATGCAGGCAAAACATCAGGAGAAAATGCTACTAGAACACGGCCATACAGCTCGGAACCACACAACACCCCATCATCCTAACTGAAAGGGGAAACACCGGAGGAAAAAGGAGGGCTCAGATGACCAACTTCTTCATATCGCACATTGGGTACAACTCAGGCCCCTTCCACACTTGCAGGATAATGCACTTTCAATCCACTTTCAGTCCACTTTGCAGCTGGATTTTACTGTGCGGAATAGCAAAATCCACTTGCAAACAATTGTGAAAGTGCATTGGGTTGGGTTTGGGGAAGACATATTTGCATTTAAAAAAACACCTTAATATACAGCTTTCAGTGTTCTCAGTAAAAATAGTCAGTTCTCCACGATTCCTTACTGGGTAGGAGTTTCCCTTATTTTGTTTATGAAAAAGGGACATTATTGTTCTCATCGTGTGTGAGTGGCTTTATGACTGCATCCCTAACATCTCCCCTCACCAGAGGCGTAGCAAGGGGGAAAAGCACCCTGTGCACTGGTGTAGGCCCTGAGATAGCGTACAGACCAAGAAGCTAATAAGCCAAACCGACAAAGAATAAAATTAAAGAAATAATTTTATTCAGACCAACAAGGGTTCTGCTAGCATCAGGAGAGTCGCAATCAACTGGTCCAAACCAGGGGTTTATAAAGGGTAAAGACAGCATACATCAAAAGGGAATAGCCGATACATGGAAAAGAGTTACAACATAAGTAAAAACAATCAAGAGAAGGTTTCAATGGCCCTTCCCACATAGCGGAAAGGGCGCCTCTCCACCGGCAGAAATTATGCTGGTGGAGGGAAGGGGGCTGTTCGCACAGGAGCATGCGAGCGGCCCCTGTAGAGGCCAGCACAGAAGCCGCCTCTTCTGCGTCCCCCCCACTCACCTCGTCCTCCAGCGTCGGTCTGGAGGGCTGCAGGGACCCGCCCATGCTGCCCTCCGACCTCCAGGGGTCAGAGGGCAGCGTGGGCGGGTCTCAGCAGCCCTCAGACCGACGCTGGAGGACGAGGTGAGTCGGGGGACAGGAAAATGGTGCCTTCAGCGCAGTGCGGTTCGCACCGCGCCAATGGGAAGGCAGTGCTTTCCAAAAACCTCCCTCAGGAAGTGAGGTAGAAAGCACCTTCACGCCTCTCGGGGCCACACAGGACGGTGCTGCTGCATTGCAGCAGCGCTGCATGTGCGAACAGCTCCCCAGTGACCGGTGTTTTTCTGTCCCTGGGCCGCTGTTTTTGGCCCCGTGCAGAAAGGGCCAATGTTCCCAAAACATTCAGAGATTTAGATACATTGTTGACTTGTATTAACATAATTCACACTATTGACATCCTGTTTCGAGGATGTTTCTATTTCCTTATCTAAATGTGCCTTTATGGCCTAAACTTTATCTAAACAAAAGAAACTAACTGCCGACACTTCTCTGGGCTATCTCAGACACTTGGTGCCAGGGAGGGAATCTCCCAGGACAGGAAAAAAGGAGTTTTCTTTATCATTGGGATTCCTGCATTCTTGTCGGTGTGATTTAGGACAAAGCGGTCTTTGCTGGCACTATGAATTCCATTTGGCCAGTGTCTGGAAGGGCCGTGTACAAAAGCCTACGTGGTTTCTCGCTTAGCAGCTTATGGCTGCTTGTTGTTCAGGGCCTGTACTGGGTTTCCCTTTAGAGCAGAAATTCTGATTTTCTTCTGTGCTGCTCACACTGGTGCGTCCCCCGTCCCCATCCTGCCCTGCCCCCAGAACACCCTGGAACGCCCCCACCACATCCCCGGAAGGCCCTCACCACACACCCCACAGGGGCACACGCCCGATGCATTGCGCACATACACACAACTTCCCCCTTGGAGCTACGCCTCTGCCCTTCACTTATTTCCAGTAATCCCAAACTGTCCATCCAGTTGCCCTTTGCCAGCACTTTGCTTTCTAACTTCCTTTGTTTTTCTTTTCTGACTAGGAAGAAACCAGCTATGGCTCCAGCCCCCTTGCCATGCTGACAGACACCTGCAACAAATTTGGAAGAACTAGTCCATCGCAGGATTCACCTCCTCCAGGAAAAGCAGAGGACAGTTTGGGGAAGAAACCTTATCTTTTGGGACTGGAGCCTTTTGCTCCAAAAGTCTGGGGGGCTGAAGGGATGGGAGATTCCTACACGGCCACTTTCCCTAACGGGAATGGACTGGTGTCCCCCTCAGCCAGCCCGCAGGCTTCCACCACTTACAACAATGACTACAGCCCCTTCTCCCACTCCTTTCCAGCCTCTCCCTCATCTCAAGATCCATCTTCTCTGTTGGTGTCCAAGGGCCACCCATCTCCTGACTGTCTCCCCAGTGTCTACACCTCTTTGGATATGGCACATCCTTACAGCTCCTGGTACAAAGCCGGTATCCACCCAGGCATCTCCACCAGCTCCAGCAACCCCACTGCTTCCTGGTGGGACATGCACTCCAACAGCAATTGGTTGAGCTCTCAGCCCCAGTCAGATGGGATCCAGGGCTCTTTGCAGTCTGTGCCTAACCAGGCTTCCATCAGCCCTCAACTGCCCAGTTACACCTCAGAATTCACCACTTTGAACCCTGCCCCTTACCCTGCGGTGGGCATCACTTCCTCGTCCCACCTTCTCTCTTCCGGCCAGCACGTCCTGCCCCAAGAAATGTACAAGCCCAAGCCGGTGGCCAACAACTCCCTGATGGAAGGCGGGATCGGACTGAAGTCTGGAAGAGGGGGCTCATTCGGGAGCACGGCAGGCAGGTCTACTTGCGACTGCCCCAATTGCCAAGAGCTGGAGCGGCTTGGGGCCTCGGCAGCCAGCCTACGGAAAAAGCCCATCCACAGCTGCCACATTCCGGGCTGCGGGAAGGTTTACGGCAAGGCCTCGCATCTCAAAGCTCATCTGCGGTGGCACACCGGGGAGCGCCCCTTCGTCTGCAACTGGCTCTTCTGCGGCAAGCGATTCACCCGCTCGGACGAGCTGGAACGCCACGTCCGCACTCACACCCGGGAGAAGAAATTCACCTGCCTGCTATGCAACAAGCGCTTCACCCGCAGCGACCATCTCAGCAAGCATCAGAAAACCCACAGCGAGATGGGGGTGGGCAAGCCCCCCAACAGGGAAGGGGAGCGAGAGGAGGCTGCTGCCGTGGCTGGTTCCCCCACAACTGGCCTGAAGGATGGCCTGCCAGGAGAGGAGAAAGATACCACCAGTCCAGAGCAGAACAACCTACTGGAAATCTAAGTTGTGGGGTTGAATGTCTGCTCCACCTTTGTTCTCCACCACCATTACCACCCTTTGAAAACGTCTCTCATCTAAATAATTTATTTCTTTGGGGAAAATGCAGACATAGAGGCTGTTGGTCTTTCTGTCCAGACAAGACATGTGCCAAACATCATTTCCACCTTAACTCCTAAAGCTAACTCAGCTGAGATACCAGAAGGTCCGTGACTTTGTGGCTGAAACCACAAATATAGCCAGAATCTCTGGTTGTTCTCTGCGTGGTTGTAGCCAAAGCCTTTATCCTGAGTTCATTCAAATGTGACATTTAAAAAGAATGAACAAGACATTTGGGGAGATGCCAATAAATATCTGCAGTTAGCCTGTCTGGGGAGGTTAGCTGACTGGTGGGCAATGCGAGATTGAAGCAGGGTTTTCTCAGGGTATGTTTCGGAATCATTTTCCATCGAATGTAGCCTGCAGAGCATTCAGTCTGGAGCATTTCTCCTTTAACACCTTGCTGAAAGTTCAAATCTGCTCAGCCACAGATAGAAAGAGGAAGGCAAGAGGTTTGGATTGCTTCAGTACTAGGGTGGGAGTATTTGTATCCCCAGAGCACGCCCCTGCTTTAGAAGTGTTCAATAGGTAAGCACAGTCGCTAGCTTGGGACACGAGAAACAGGCTTGACTGGTCCAGATCTTGAAGGAGCTCGTGTGGCTTTCAGAGCTGCAGAGAACAGCAGATTCTTCCAGCGGATGCACACTGCTGCGAAGATGAGAAAAGCCACAGAAAGATGCGAAAAGACGAAATCCTGCCCTCCATGAGACTCTTAAAGGTACACTAGCCCTCCTCCGGGAAGCAGGGCAGGTAGGCTGCTCACAAAGCCAAACAAATTTTATACATACACTCTCTCTGGTCCCTTCCGCACATGCAGAATAATGCACTTTCAATCTACTTTCACAATGGTTTGCAAGTGGATTTTGCTATTCCGCACAGTAAAATCCAGCTGCAAAGCGCATTGAAAGTGGATTGAAAGTGAATTATTCTGCGTGTGCGGAAGGGGCCTCTTCTTTCTCTCTTATAAAAATTTGGTGCCCACTGGTCTGCAGGTCATACATCTGGCCATTCCATATACACGTTTTGCATTTGGCAGCAACAAATCTAGGGGTTAGTTCAGAAGATAGTTTTGAAAGGGGATGGATGGGCACTCCGGTTTTCATCCATTTACAACTATCTACACACAGTGCAGGCTCTGTCCCGTGCCACCACCACCCCCGTCCCTGTCTGTTGATATAAGCCTTAAGGTCTGTGAAAAACTATATAGTCCTGACCAAGGAGTTCTCACCATTCTGCAAGGGTCAGCTCTATCCAGGTTTAGTGTCTGTACAGCACGTGAACAGAAGCTGTGCATAAATGTCCTGCAACTGGGGTGGCGTGGCCCTATATAGCTGAGCAAGACCATTCTCCCATTGAAATAAAAAAGTGTTCATGTACTTTGTGCTACGAAGAGGTTAAGGGGGCTGGGAAGAAACCAAAGGTCAACCACTCTGCTGGAGTAAAGATGGGGCTGCAAGCTGTCCCACAAAGGTGCTATGAGACCCTTGGATTTTCCTCTCCCCACGTATTTAATCTAGAAGTATATTTATTCCTTAAATTATGATGACAATTTAACAGTTGGAAGGAGGTCCCCGGGTTTTCCAAGAGTCCTGTTGGACATGAGGCCTCTGTTACCGAATCAGGGGTTGTCCCTCTGTTAATCGGAGGACTTTCTTTGTGCAAAAGAGCATACTTGCCCTGCGTCCTCTCTCTCTTTTCGTGTGATGAAAGAAATGAATATTTTAAATCTTGAAATGCTTTGCATTTCTGTTTTCTTGTGTGCGTTCTGAAAAAGAAATCCATCATGATTTGAAAACCCTTGTTTCAGGTTGTCAGTTGCCAAGGGCTCTCAGTTTGGGCGGGGTGGGGGGATGATTTTTGTTTAAGATACTGACAAGTGGATTGGGGTTTTTGCAGGGATGGGTGCCCTCGACAAAGGCCCCGATTGCTTTGGGGTGTTATTTGCTTCCAAAAGATCCAATCTCTGTGGATTTATACAGCTAAACTGCTTTCATAGTCCTGCTTTCTCCTGAATCCTGGTCAAGGCTAGCAGATGGATGGAGGAATTACATATTACGCTGAACAAGGGGCTGCTGCCAAAAATAGCACCCCTGAGTCGAGTTCTTCCCTGCAAAATTTAGGCACACTTGCTCATGTCATGACAGCATCACATTGTGTACTTCCCTCCCCTGGTTTCATTGGCTGGCTGGAAGAGGTGAGGGAATGTGACAGGATGACATCACATATATCAAGGTGCCGGAATATCTCAGCAAGAGCAGGGGATTATTAAGCTATAAAACCAGATATAATTCTGCAGTTGTGTAAAAGAAAGACATATTGTGCCAGCATCAGACAGGTGCCAATCTCCTGAAATATTTCTTGCACCATGCCACGTTCTAATGGATTTTTAAAAAAAAACAGTTTGGATTTTGCTTGTTTTTAATTTAATTAAAAATAAAATGT
>NC_059427.1:152553009-152573969 GCF_021028975.2 Sphaerodactylus townsendi | reverse complement strand
CGTAGTTGGGCCGGCATGCCAAGCACTCTGCCTACGGTTCTGCTGGGTCAGCGGCTCATCCCTACAAGAGGGTACAAAGATTTTCTTCACTCCGAACAGGAAAGTGCCAGTCTCTGTCATCTGTCCAGCTAGGACTTTTTTTCGTTCTTCCTTCAAGGAGTTTAGGGCAGCATGCATGGTCCTCCCTTCTCCACTGTGTCCTCTCAACAACCCTTTGAGGTAGGTCAGGCTGACTGTAAGTGTGACTCATCCTGTAGTCATCTAATGATCTTCATGGCCTAGTGGGGATTTGAACCAGCTGTTTGTCCAACACACTACCCAATACACTTTCATGATTCCCAAAGAGGCAAGACCAAGCTATTCACAGACAAGGAAGGGATTTCTACATACCTGAGGGATTCCCCAGGAATGCAAAGAACTTTGTAAATTAATCAAAAGAATGCCCCCTCAGAAAGAGAGAGAAAAATGCTCCAGCCTGATAAGAACTGAATATTATCTAGAAGGAACAGAAAAAATGGGAGTCAATTATTTCTTTGATTTTTTTTCTTGCCCTTTTCCAACCAAATTGCAGGAAGGCTGAAGTGGACATTAATGGGAAAAGAGATAGGAAAGGAGAGTTAATTAGTTCAAATTTATGAGTGCTAATAAACTTCTGGATGCAGAAGGTTAGCGGAATTTACCAATAGTTCCCTCCTTCCTTCAATTCTTCACTGGCCTCCAGCTTTTATATAATATTCAACACAGGGTCTCAGTATTCTTGGTTTAAATCATCTACAGTTTCATGGTGTATTTCTTGGAGGGTAGGCACCACCCTCCCTGCCACACAATTTCCTGGCTATCCCACAGCTCGAGAATTCCCAACAGGATTTACAAGGAGGCAGATGGAATCTGGGCATAAACCAATTTGAGCCTTGATCGAGAACTGAGGGAAACTGGCAGGCATGAGAGTTTGCTTTTTAAAAAAACGAAGAATAACATTTATTCCGAAAAAGACACACAGTGGAGACAAATATGAGCAATTAACCTAACAGTGGTAGGATGTTAGCTTCACATTGTATATGCCTCAAGAAAACCTCTCAGTCAGGTTTAATACATGTAAGTACAGCATTGTGGTGCAGCTGAGTGGTATGCCAAACCTGGAAAATCGTGATAGTCAAACTGTGGGCATGTAGCCTTCCCATTCCTGATGAGGAACTAGCCAAAGGGCCCTGATCCAGCTAAAGTTCAACAACCCTTGATTCTTAGTAGTAACTAATTTAAGTGCCAGCAAGTACAGAAGAGCTTGAGAATGTTTAATGTTAGCTGGATTAAGGCCAACATGTTTGGGTTTACCGAGCATTTTGGAGAAACACCAACATTGAGGGCCTCGCTACAAACCAGGCTGTTTACAGGTCTACTCTGTACCAAACCCATGTTCTGTTGATCTAGAAATACACTGGGAGTTCCATGCCGAAACTTAACTCTCAGATGCATGGGGGGTCTGGTTTGGATTGGGACTGTAGTGTGTGTGGGATGGGGCACGTAAGCCTCCCCGCCCCTGCATTTTGTCAACCTGAAACAGCTTCACAGGAATCCCTTAATTACCCTGTTGGGGAAATAAATGCACATGGAGTAATAGGCTACATGTATATTTCCAAATACAACCTCTCAAATGGTCCCAATTTTTCCCCTAGGCTTCTGTATCTGTGCTTGACTCAGGCTGAATCACTCTGTGACAACCCATTCATTTCAACTCTCTAAAGTTTTCATCTGCAAAGATCAGCTATGGATCAGAAGCAATCTATATTCTTGCCTAGGCATAAGATATTGTGTTTGGCACTGCAAATACCTGCCCCTGCCCCCCTTCCCTTTTTTCCCCAAAGAAGGCCCAGTTGCAAAATTGGAATGAATTATGCAAATAAAATAAATTCTCATAGATGTGTCACTTTGGGAATAATTTATAATTGCTAATTACGGCGGGAGAACAAATGAGCAGAGCATATTGAGTCCTCAATCAGAGAAACAAGAACTGACCTGAGGTTTTTGCTTGCTTAGGTCAGAGGTGTCCAACTGTTCATGGACTACATGTTCATGGACTACAATTCCCATCAGCCCCTGCTGGCATGGCCAATTGGACACCCCTGGCCTAGGTGATTTAAATTTTTGTGACCTCTCCCTGAATGGCAAACTAGACTATCAAGAGTTGACCTCTTATGAATTTCTAAATTCATCCACTTTCATTCAGCCAACCTCCCACCCAGAGATCCATACCCTTGTTTCATTGAGTAGTGTGAGAAAAATGGGGGTGGGGGGATTAGAATAGGTGGGGCCATGATGTCATTTGCATTTTCAGAAATGGAAGTGGCATCATGACATTTTGCAGTGCTCAAAGAGCTACCCAAGTCTCTATGGTTTTTCTCATAGATTTGGGGATTTTCTAGACATTCACTGACGCTGATTTCTGAAGCCTCTGTTGCCATTTTGCTCCTGGGGATTGCAAGCAGGGCAACCTTGCTTTTTTTCTGGACTAAATATGACCTCTGAATTCTGGAATCATTACTAATGTATATTAACACTCCCATCATGCCCCTTTTAGCAGTGTCTTGGAATATGCTGGGCATTTAAAATATTCCCAGGGTGTGAGAAAATATGGATCTCTACATCAAGAGGGGAGACTTCTGGAATTAACTTCTGGGGGATGTTGCAATGGGCACAAACATAGATGGCTTTAAAAGGAGGTTAGATGAATTCATGGAGTAGCTCCAGTCCCTCATGGCCACAGTTATTATAGCAGAAGGCCTCTGAGTACCACAGCCTGAGGAAGTCCTCAATCTCTACTCCTTTTCGATAGCCTTGTGCTATAACTGGCTGGCCACTGAGATAGGACACTGAATTAATGGACCCCTGGTCTGCTCCAGCAGGGCTCTTCTTACGACCTTTGAAGTATGTAGCAAAATCGTGGGGGTTTTTTGCTTCCTGTGTCTTAATCAATCACTCAACCTTTTCTACAATCATCGATAGCACAAACCAGCATAAGTTAGATAAGATATTCACAATTAAAAGGATAAAATATATTAACTATCTCAGTATATATCTGAAAGAATCTACTAGCAAAAGAAAATAGCAAACACACCAAAAAGGTATGGGAACATAAAGGGGATGGGATAAGAGTGCACATATTAAAAGGAAACAAAGCAGAAGGGAACAATAAAATTGACCGATAAAAGACTATCACATTAGGTCAGCTGCATACCTCTAGTACAGTGATGGCTAACCTTTTCGAAACCGAAAGTGCCCAAACTGCAAACCCAAAACCCACTCTATTTATTGCAAAGTGCCAACATAAAGCAATTTAACCTGGAATTGATGGGGCCCCTTCCAAGCACATGTGCAAAATGTTAAATGCACTTTCAATTCACTTTCACAATAGTTTGCAACTGCATTTTGCTATTCCGCACAGTAAAATCCAGCTGCAAAGTGCATTTAAAGTGGATTGAAAGAGCATTAATTCTGCATGTGCGGAAGGGGCCTGAGGTTTTAGTTTAGAAAAAATGGTTGGCTCAGAGGCGTGCGTTACTCAGGAGTAAGCTTGGTGAAACAACCATGCAATGCTTCGAATGGGTGAATCACGACCTTAGGAAGGTTTACTCAGAAGCAAGCCCCATTGCCAACAACAGACCTTACTCCCAGGTAAAGGATCATGCCCAGGCCAGCCTCTCTCTCTCTGTGTGTGTGTGTGTGTGTGTGTGTGTCTGTGTGTCTGTGTGTCTGTGTGTGTGAAGGTGATTTTCAATTCATTACGATGAACTCTGTGCTGCGTGCCCACAGGAAAGGGTTCCTGAGTGCTAAATTCTCTGGCACCCGTGCGGTTGTGGTTCGCCACCTCTGCTCTAGTAAAACAACTTTAGTATTCATTAAGCCTGGTTTATAGCACATGCTATTCTGCGACGTACTTCAAGCGCTGCTACACAAAACCTGGCAACACTGTGTGTTATATCAGGCTTGGTATCTGTAAGCAGCAGGGAAATATAAAATTGTCTTGTGTGACTTGGAAATCTGCAGCAGTGGCAAAATAAAACTAGTATGTATATTTTTATAATACTGTTATTTTTGTAGTACTGAAATTCGAGAAACACAGGTTCTACTGGTTGTTGTGGGTTTTCTGGCCTGTGTGGCTGTGGTCTGGTAGATTTTGTTCCTAACATTTCACTCGCATCTGTGGCTGGCAACTTCAGAGGTGTATCACAGAGAGAAGTCTGTTGTACACTGTGTCCAGTGAGAAGGGAATGTTAAGTGGGGTATATATTGTCCATGTCCCAGGGCGGGGAACCAATCCGTGAGCGTTTGGGTGGAACTTGCTATGCACCCAAGTTCCACCCAAACAGTCACTGACTGGTTCCCCACCCTGGGACATGGACAATATAAACCACCCTTAACATTCCCTTCTCACTGGACACAGTGTGTAACAGACTTCTCTCTGTGATACACCTCTGAAGTTGCCAGCCACAGATGCAGGCGAAACGTTAGGAACAAGTTCTACCAGACCACGGCCACACAGCCTGGAAAACCCACAACAATTAGTTGAATCCGGCTGTGAAAGCCTTCGATAATACACAGGTTCTATTGTTTCTATGTGTCCAGATCCACGGGGACATTGTGTTTCCTGACAAGGAGTTTTCCTGTAATCCATCTTCTCTCCCCATGTCATGCATCAGTTTAAAAATGGGGGAGAAGTCATGTGGCTGTCCATGTGGCGCTGAAAGGTTCTGAAGATGAGCAACAGCAGTTGAGGGCTGTGCATAGGCACCAGGAGAGGGAGGGGGAACTATATAATGTGCTGGATTTTGCTTTGCTCACATTCCCCTCAGCCTCAGGATGGGGAGCGGAGGGAGGAAAAGGAATGAATGAAATGTGACTGAAGACTCACTGAATGTCAGTGTGGGAAGATTCCACTCAACCAGCCCCAGGAATTGAAGTCCTTGTGAGTCATGGTGTTAATTAAAAACATTTCCTAAACAGTTTGGTTTTTACAAAAAAAGGAGGGGCGGGGGGAGAGGGCATACTAGGAAAACCAGGTCCGCACATGTCTGCATTTCTGAAGGACTACAGAAGAATAAATAGTTGACAGCATGGGGAAGTCAAGGGAAATGCAAGGACACGCACAGAATGTGAGATGACAGCTGAGATGTTTGGGCAAAGGTCTAATCAAGCCAGCGTCTTCACAATATAATAGCACGTAAAGACTGCTTGTCCGTGTCAATTTTGCTACCAAACTAACTGATGGAACAGTACATTTTAAACAAAGGAAAGGAACATATAGTGGGACGATGAGGGAAATCGCTAATGAAGCAGGACGTGAACATGACAGACCGATTGAAGTAGACAGGAACTGAAGTTCCTCAGAAGATCCACAAATAAGCATGAATATGAAAGAAAGATCCTGTGCCACTGTATTGTCAAAGGCTTTCACGGCTGGATTCAACTGGTTGTTGTGGGTTTTCCAAGCTGTGTGGCCGTGGTCTGGGAGATCTTGTTCCTAACGTTTCGCCTGCATCTGTGGCTGGCATCTTCAGAGGTGTATCACAGAGAGAAGTCTGTTACACACTGTGTCTAGTGAGAAGGGAATGTTTACCGTAGTGAGGTATATATTGTCCATATCAGCTAACACATCTTTGAATCAGTTGAACCCAGAGACTAACATTCACAGTAGTTGGCCAGCCTGTCTTGCCTTCTGGAATGGGGAGAGGAGAGCTTTGCATCAGAAATGTCTTGATGTCCCCCCTGGACATGACACTGTGCATCATCGCAGAGCTCCAGCAATCCCTCAAAACTTTGTGTTAAAAACTGCCCTGGTCTCATCCCTCAAAAGATCCCAGGGGTTGCCAGCCCTCAGAAACTGTATCGCTACCCCTATCAGTATGTAAGATATGACCTGTATGCAGAGATGCTGTAGGCACAGTTGCTTACAATGGCTTTTTCTTTCCCCTCTGTATAGCCTCTGCAGTGTTCCCTGCCATTCCTGGCCATAGCAGGCATCACTGTAACACACACACATAAATGTTAGGTGAGGTTTTGCCATCTGTCGACGACCAACTGTCTGGTTGTCCCGCCCGTTGCTCCACCCACTGACATCAGTATGGAGTCAGCTGCGGGGTTTGAAGGAGAACTGGCTTAATGTCAGGTTCTGTGACTGGAGTCAATAAGAGACTCTGAATTCAGAAGTCTTTATTGGAAACAACAGCATGTACAAAAGCCAGTTCTGACCACATTTGCAATTGCCCCTGTCTTTATCCCCACACAGTAACCATAAATCCCCCCATAAATGTGAGAAAGACACAGCAGAAAGGAAGAGCTGTTGGGGAGGTGATCATCCCAAGGCCAGAGAAGCAATATACCAGCCACCTGCCGCTGCCCCCTTTGGAGTCTGCACCGGATCGGGAATGAAAGGAAGAGAAAGATCCATTAACATATGGGAGGGAGGCCCCTTCTCCGGTGTAGGTGTGAATGCCCCCACCTGAGGGCATTCCTTTGATGGAAAGGGAAAACATATCCTGACACTGTCCCTTTACATGTGAGCTCCCAGCATATGTAAAACAATCAGAAAAGGGTGAATGGGATACCTCTAAAACTCCTTGACAATTACCATGCCCGTCCTGGACCAAACTGCTGCATTCCACCTTCTGATTCTGATGCCACTCCTGTTTCGTTGGGGATACAACATTCTCTTGGCACATGCCCAATGCAATGGCCCCAACTGTGAATGCACAGAAGACACAGAACTTGGAGCAACATACTTTACACCACATTTTGTAGGAAAACACCTCAGCTATGTTGCTATATGCAAAATCACTTCCCTTTGGGAAATAAAAAGTTGGAATCCTTTCAATCTGATAAAGAAGTCCTTGGTTAAGACCAGTGGCCTCAAACTTTTGCGAATAAAAGAGAAGGCAGAGATACATACCTGCAGCTGCATAAGCCACCCAGGAGAAACCATCCAAACAGTAAACACAGCTGCCCAGGGTTAAAATGTGCCAAGTGCTCATTCATCTGATACTCTTTTCATGGCCTCGGCCTGTGAAATGGAGAGATTTCTTATCGGCTTGTGCGCCCTGTCTTTGTATCATTTTAAGACCAGGATTTTAGCCTTTGCATTGCCTGTTATGACAACTGGATGAAAAAGGTCCCGAAAGCACAAGGCAAATCAAAGCTCCCCCACATACATTATTTATTTAAACATCATGTTTTAAATGTTTTTTAAACAGCATAGTTTCAAGATATTTCTATAATTAACCTCTGTTCTATGGACACAAAACCCTAAAGTCCTCTAGCCTACCCGTCTGTTTCCAAGGCCAGGGATGCTTGAACACCCATGGGTTCGGCTCACAACCTGCTTACCAGTTGCAAACAGGGAGCTAGTTTTTCAGTTCCACCCTTTCTTCGCAAATCCTCTAAAATGTTTTTAAAGCATTTTCAATCCCCTCTTTACAATGATGTATGTCTGCATTTCCCCCTCGAAACAATTCCTGACCACCATTATGTGAGTTTCCCTCTTTTTTTCGTTCTGTGTTGAATCAATGCTAATGCTTCATTCTATACGCCTTGCATACTTAGAATCATAGAATCATAGAGTTGGAAGAGACCACAAGGGCCATCAAGTCCAACTCCCTGCAATGCAGGAACACACAATCACAGCACTCCCAACATATGCTGATCCAGCCTTTGTTTAAAAACCTCCAAAGAAGGAGACTCCACCACTCTCGGAGGCAGTGAATCCCACTGTGGAACAGCCCTGACATTCAGGAAGTTCTTCCTAATGTTTAGGTGGAATCTCTTTTCCTGCACCTTGAATCCATTACTCCGTGTCCTAGTCTCTGAGGCAGCAGAAAACAAGCTTGCTCCCTCTTCGACATGGTATCCCTTCAAATATTTAAACGTGGTTATCATGTCACTCCTTAACCTACGTTTCTCCAGACTAAACATCCCCAGCTCCCTAAGCCTCTCTTCGTAGGGCATGGACTCCAGACCCTTTACCATTTTGGTTGCCCTCCTCTGGACCCGCTCCAGCAGGTCAATATCCCTCCTGAACTGCGGTGCCCAGAACTGTACACAATATTCCAGGTGAAGTCAAACTTGATGCTTCAAAGGTTTGTCCCCCCAAAATAAAAGAACAAACAGCCAAATGCTGCAAATAAAAGGCGAGGGGGAACGGAGTGAGCTCAGAAAATGGCTGAGGAGAAAATTCAGGGAAGCAGCAAAGTTTGGGAAACGTAGTAAATAGATCACACAGTGGTTGAACAGAGAATTGTTTTAAAAGGGGATTCATTCAAAACATTTTGTGACCATTTTAAAAAGTCTGACGGTAAAAACAATGCCAAACTCCATGGAGGAAACATTTTTTTGCCCTGCCTCAAAATGTTTTAAAAGTTTGGGCAAGGGCCTTCATCTGTTCATTGACACATCCCTGGATGTTCAACAGGTTGCTTCACCGTATTCCTCCCCAAAGTGCAATACAGTGGAAACTCGGTTTTCGCCGGTAATCTGTTCGGCAATGCTTGGCGAAAACCGAAACCAGGGAAAACCGAAGCTACGCCGTTTGTGCATGCGCTATGCAAATAGCATAGCAAATTTATGCAAAAAGTGTAAATTTATGCAAATGGCGTAGCCGAAAACAGAGGTGCCCAGCAAAAACCGAGGCCAAAAAAACGGCCAGGGGAGACCAGCAAAAACTGAAACTGGCGAAAACTGAAGGCGACGATTACCGAGGTTCCACTGTATAGTGCGATTGCTTTTCACACATGTATTCATCGCTCCATAAAGTTCTTTTCCCCAATTTTCTCTGCTCTGCTGCTCCATCAGCAAATGTTTAAATTAACAATGAAATCAGTCCCAAACCAAATAAATTAGTCTTCAATAAATGTTGTGAGTTTGGTTTTTTCCTTAAATCTCACCGTTTGGTATTTGTCTAAGTAGGCCTCAGCGACATTAATAGCCGCCACACTTTTTGAATCTGCAGCGTTTGTGTGCACGCTAAGTTCAGATCGTACCTGTTTGGCAGGTGCTGAAATCATCTGGCGCCAAACCAAACAGGCTCAGGGCCATGCCTTATACTTTATCTCCACCGTATGGTAATTATCAGTAGACTAGCTCTGAATGCAGAGTTATCATTTCTAGCTGTAATCGCTGTTTACATGGTTTTATCTCAACCTTTCAAAACGCACTCTTGCGCCCGTGACCCTCATTCTGTAGCAGTCGACTCAATAGATTTGCTGTGTAATGCCAAAGACATTACCCTGCTTCATCCGTCACAAACCTGTGGCCGCACTTTGGGCAGCTCATGATTGCTATTGTTTTCAGAAGGACTATGTTCTCTCTCTCCCTGCTATCCATGATTTCCACCTTTCTATTTTTCTAAACTATAAAACCACAAATGCTTATTTACTTTATATCTGGGTTAGAAGCTGTGATAAGTCAACAGTCAGGCCCCTTCTGCACATTCAGAATAATGCATTTTCAATCCACTTTCACAATTGTTTGCAAGTAGATTTTGCTATTCCGCACAATAAAATCCAGCTGCAAAGTGCATTGAAAGTGGATTGAAAGTGCATTATTCTGCATGTGCGGAAGGAGCCTCAGTCCTTACTCTAGACATGTGTTGGGGTGATTTTCTTCAACTGCCTGAGCAACTATCCATAGAACTTGTGCGAGTCTAAGAACGGGCTGGCCACCACCAGTGGCCTTTCCTGCTTTCTGAGACACCCCCCCCCCACATCAGCTGGACGTTCCTGCAGTGGTGTATTTGCCTAGGGGACATGGGGTACCCTATGTCCCTGGGTGCCCCCTAGGGGGGGGCACAAAATTTCAGGTTCATTTGTGTGTGTTTTGTATTTTTTAGTGTGTTTTCAGGATTCGGCCTGCAGGGGGCGCAGTTTTTAGGCTAACAACACTGAAATTTCAGGGATTTTTCAGGAGACCCTCCTGATGATACCACCCAAGTTAGGTGAGGTTTGGTTCAGGGGTCCAAAAGGGGTGCCCCATCCCCCATTGTTCCCAATGGGAGCTAATAGAAGATGGTAAAGATACCCTGAAAGTTTGGTGCTGCTAGCTTAACAATTGCACCCTGACAGCAGGCACCCTCCAATTTTCCCAGATTCTCCTTTTAAATCCACCCCCTCTGGCATGGACATAAAGGGAGAATCTGAGGTCCCCAGTTTAAACATTGAAAGTGATGCTGTTTCAGGGTGGGGGAGAATCCAATTCCAAAATTAACATCACTTTCAATGTTATTTGTAACTGTAACCCGCATTCTCCCTTTAAAGCGGACTTAAAAGAAGAATCTGGGCTCCCCGGCTTAAACACCACTGGAAGTTATGCTGTTTAAAGGTGGACCCAACTGGAAGCGCCTTGCAGAGACGATGCTGACATTTGTTTGGTAAATGTTTTGCTAGGGGTGATTTGGTATAGACCATATGCTAATACCCACTTGCACTGGCTTGGAACTGTTTCTCAGGCTAACAACCTACCTCATAGGGTTGGTGTGAGGACAAAATTAGGAAAAAGAATTGGTGGGGAGAGAGCCATGAATGTTTTGCTGGGAGTGGGAGGTGTTTTGGGAGCTGGTGCAAAAAATCATTGTTTGGTTGTGGTGGGGGAGGGTGGCTGCCCATGGGGGGCGCCAAACTCAGGTTTTGTCCCCGGGCTCCAGTTTGCCTAGATATGCCTCTGCGTTCCTGTGTATGGAAAATCCAAGTTATGATTGGAACCATATGCCCTCCCCGCACCACTGCCACCGCGCAGACAAACAGGAGCACACACCATGCAAAGCAGATGGTCACAGTAGATAGAGCTTCATTCACAGATCATGTATAGTGGTTGTATGCCAGCAACATTTTCTATAGCATGTTTTCTCAGTGCCACTACCTGGGTTTCAATCATAGGCGAAGTATGGTTCTATCTGTCTGTCAGTCTGTCTGTCAGTCTATCACCCTATCAGTCTGTGATCCTGTCAATCTATCAATAGTACAAATGCAGAACAAAAGAATGATATTTAATATTTTAATATTCAGAAAGTAAGAAATCAGCCTTAGGAGAAACATCAAAGGTCAACAGTCCAAAATGGAGGCGAGATGACATTTAAACCAGATGGATTGAAGCATTAAGAAGACATCAGAATGGGGGGGTGATTGAAGAGAGCGCATGTGTGTACAGAAAACCGCAGGAATCCCACCCGCTAGGACCTGCAAGTGACCTTTCCATGCTAATTTTCTAAGAAAAGAGGAACTCACCCATGCTGCCCATCATGGGTAAGAGCACAAACCCAGGGCAGGAAATGGCAAATTCTCATCTTGCCCCATGGCAGAATAAAGAAAAATGGCAGGGAGAAATGATAGTGCACAACAGAAGAAAAATGCTGTGCAGGAAATGAAAGCAAGTGGACAGCTTCTAAAGCATGGGGGATGTCATAAGTGCACAACAGATCATAGTTTACACCAAAGCTTCATGTTGTGTCTGAACTGAATCATTGTCATATTAACATAAGCCAGCATAATGGTAATTTCCCTTGCTTTCAGAGCAAAGGTTCACATTTCACCTCTGGCTGTGATGCCACAAGCAGAGGTTTGTGAACCTACCAGAGCAAAATGTAAAGCTACTTGAATTTCAAGTTTTTTCGCATTTCAGGTTCAGAAATGGGGACCTTTTTCCTCAGGATAGCGCATGAATTTTTCCAGTAAACATAAATGGCCTATCTTTCTCTGCTGAGATACAAAATACCTAGGCAACGTACAAAAAAAATTGATATCTCACAGCACGTGATTTACCACATAGCAGGTGAAACAGGGGCAGGAGTTGGTCATGAAGACAAAAATTAACAATGGCCACTGGTCATTAAAGGCTTTGGTCCTGATTCACCAGATGAGGACGCTTACGTTTTACAGTTAAGTGTGTGTACAAAACTCACCAGAGGAATTTTGACCCCTCATGTGCGACATAATGCCTGAGTAGCTGCACAGGAGAGAACAATAGGTTGTCAACAAGTGTTAAAAAATGTGGAGACTAGTTTAGTTCAGGAGACAGAGGTATTAAGGGAAGAGTTTAACTTGAAATAGTAAGGAAGTGGGTAGGTGGGTGGGAAATGGTTCCAGAGGTCAGCAGCAGCGTAGCTGAACTAACATCTCTGATAATGCCGTCCGTCATATGTACCTCCTTGTATGAAAGACTTTCTGGTAGAGCATTGCTTAGGATACTTGCTAAAGAAGTTAAACTGGTGTTGGCCACAAGGACCAGATTTGATCATCATAGTCTTAATCCCGCTTTCTGAAGATATTTGCAAGGTTCAATCCTTGATGGATCTTCGAAACTTTTAGAAAGCATTGAAAATTCTGTTTTGCCAACTTTATTTATTTGTTTGTTTATTTGTTTATTTATGTATTTATTTATGTATTTATTTATTTCTTCGACTTCTATACCGCCCACCCCCAAAGGGTTCTGGGCAGTGTTTGAGAGGAGTTTGAGAGGAGAAAGAGTGAGGCCGTTTCCGCATGGTCCAAATATCCCAGGTTGAGCAAGAGAAATATCCCAGTTTGGCCAAGAAGTTCACACGGTTCCCAATCCTAAAGCGGGTTTGTCCCACAATATTTCCCTCATTCTGGGTTTTTCAAAAACCGCTAAAATGTTGACCTTTTTTTCCAAAATCCTGCATTGAATCGCTTCCGTGCAAAGGCCACGGGAGCAAACCCGATTTATTTTTCCCACACCACCACCTGATCTCCCCACCTTATGTCAGGCTCACCCTGTTCCAGCTCGCTCTTACCAAGTGCCACTCACTAGTTGAGCTGCAGCCAGCCCAGTCCTGTATCTCCTGGCTCACATTCCCAATGGGATCCTGGCAGTGGCGTATTTGCCTAGGGACAGGGGATACCCTCTGTCCCCGGGTGCCACTGATCTGGTCACATGGGGGTGCAAAATCGGCCCCCCACATGACCAGGAAGATGGCAAGGTTCTCATCTTCTGGCACCCTCAGCCCCGCCCATGTCATCATCGACATGGGTGGGGCCAAGGAAGCCAAAGGACCCCAAGCCTCCCCCCTCCCAACTGCTGGCTCCCTCCAAGCCCCTCCCTCCTCCCAGCTGCCAGCTCTGAATTGAATGCGGGCTACAGGACCCCACCTCAGACATAGTGGGGGGGCGCCCGGAGAATGGATGTCTCCAGGCACCATTTTCCTCCAGAATGCCTCTGGATCCTGGGAGGGGAGGGGTGGGGAAGCGCTCTCATCCCATGACAGCACCAAAGACCAATCAAATGTTATTTGGTATATGGTGTATGTGAGAAAGAGTGTCTCGTGCTGTGGTTTCCTGCACACCTTTAAATGTGGCTGGGACATAGTGCTCTGCCCAGTACTGGTCAAAAGTTTTTACTTTGTATAGCACAACGTGCTTGCCACGTTGCTCACTGCACTGGCTCCTTTCCAAAGCTAGAGGAAAAAAGGGGGGTGTCCTGCTTGGTTTTCTTGTGGTTGCTGTGGGTCTGTCAATCAGAAGCCTTTGGGAGGGGAGGAAGAGCCAATCAGAATGCAGCACCCTGGGAATGTTCGAGCACGTGTGCTGCATCTATGTTGTAAAAACAAAAAAAAATCTGGGCTCGTGCAAAATAAATTGGAGTATTTCCTCCCAGTCTTAACTTGACTCCTTCACAGAAATGGGTACCCATGCAAAGGGAGAAACCGGGATAAGAGAGAGAGAGAGAGAGAGAGAGAGAGAGAGAGAGAGAGAGAGAGAGAGAGAGAGAGAGAGAGAGAATGGCTCAGTTCACGCAACACAAAAAATACTTAAACCAACTTCCAGCCACAGTTTCTGATCCTAGTTTGATAATGGTGGAAAATGCTGCCCAGTCACAGTCAACTTGAGTGTTACTCTGGAGGGGGCATGGCGAGGGTGTTCCGGGAGCATTCCAGGGAGGGGGCAGAAGAGCGCAGGAGCTCGTGTGCCCCAGGTGCAGTTCCCCCTCACTCCACCCCTGGTCATTGCCTGTCTCTGTGGAGCAACCCTGGACTTCTTTGGTGGTCTCCCTTCCAATTAATAACCAGGGTCGATCCTGCTAGCCTAGGGGTTCTGGATCAGAGCCTTGGTTTGTTGGATCCTAACTAATAGATGGCAAAGTACCTTTTGCATTCACTAACCATTCACTAACCACTAATTACAATAGCTATTGTTTGTTTAATTAAATCATGGTTTCTTTCCTGTTCTGTCTGACTGAGCCAAAGTAGTCAGATCATCAGCTTAGGTGAGACCCAGATTTAAGTCCCACTCAGCCATGAAGTTCATCAGACGACCTTAAGATTTATCTCTAAGTCTAACCTACCACACAGGGTGCTGGAGAAGATAAAATGGAAGAAGGGAGAATAATGCAGGCCATCTGGAACTCCTGGTAGGGAAGGTGGGGAAAATATAAAAGGTAATAGAAGGCTATGGGAAGATATGTCCTCTTTAATTCCATATTGCCAACAGTTTAACTTACAGGTGTCAAACTCACAGCCCTCCAGATGTTATGGACTACAGTTCCCATCATCCCCTGCCAGCATCAGGCTGGCAGGGGATGATGGGAACTGTAGTCCATAACATCTGGAGGGCCGCGAGTTTGACACCTATGGTTTAACTGAATGCTTGTGTATCTTTTACAGCTGGTTGCTTTACCCATTTATAAATATTTGGCCCTTTCACGTGAAATTTTTTTAAAATTTGTGGTATCCATCTTTGGCAGCTTAATTGGTAGCTCACTGGCTAAAAGACTGTCAAAATATAACAAATACAAAAGATGTCTCTAGGCAGCAATCAATCAAAGGGATCAAAAGGCCAGATGGGATCAAAGGGATCAAAAGGCCAGATGCCCTCACTAACTGATTATGCTATCTTCATGGTTACTCACATGCAAAATGGGAGGATCCCACCCAACACATGCAAATCAAGCTTGCCCCAACTGCTGCACCTCTTTTACACTTGTTAACAGGCAAATGGTTGTTTCTCCCACCCTGGACATTCCACAGGTATATATGCTCCACTTGCTTTACTACCATCAGATCCTCTGAAGATGCCAGCCACAGATGCAGGCAAAACATCAGGAGAAAATGCTACTAGAACACGGCCATACAGCCCGGAAACCACACAACACCCCATCATCCTAACTGAAAGGGGAAACACCGGAGGAAAAAGGAGGGCTCAGATGACCAACTTGTTCATATCGCACATTGGGTACAACTCAGGCCCCTTCCACACTTGCAGGATAACGGACTTTCAATCCACTTTCAGTCCACTTTGCAGCTGGATTTTACTGTGCGGAATAGCAAAATCCACTTGCAAAACAAATTGTGAAAGTGCATTGGGTTGGGTTTGGGGAAGACATATTTGCATTTAAAAAAACACCTTAATATACAGCTTTCAGTGTTCTCAGCAAAAATAGTCAGTTCTCCACGATTCCTTGCTGGGTAGGAGTTTCCCTTATTTTGTTTATGAAAAAGGGACATTATTGTTCTCATTATGTGTGAGTGGCTTCATGACTGCATCCCTAACATCTCCCCTCACCAGAGGCGTAGCAAGGGGAGAAAGCACCCTGTGCGCTGGTGTAGGCCCTGAGATAGCGTACAGACCAAGAAGCTAATAAGCCAAACCGACAAAGAATAAAATTAAAGAAATAATTTTATTCAGACCAACAAGGGTTCTGCTAGCATTAGGAGAGTCGCAATCAACTGATCCAAACCAGGGGTTTATAAAGGGTAAAGACAGCATACATCAAAAGGGAATAGCCGATACATGGAAAAGAGTTACAACATAAGTAAAAACAATCAAGTCATCAATATGTCAGGAGAAGGTTTCAATGGCCCTTTTCCCAGCGACAGCGAGCCTTCCACCTCCGGCAGAAATTATGCCAGTGGAGGGAAGTGCCGTCGCTCGCGATGGGGAGCATGCGAGCTGCCCCCCCCTGTAGAAGCCAGCCAGGCAGGTGGCTCCACATGAAGCCGGTGGCTCCTCTTGGAGCCGCCTGTGTCTCTTTCCCCACTCACCTCGCCCTCCAGCGTCGGTCCTGGAGGGCTGCAGGGACCCGCCCATGCTGCCTCGGACTCCCTCCAGGGGGGGGTCAGGAGGGCAGCGTGCATGCGGGAAACTCAGCAGCCCTCCAGACCGACGCTGGAGGACGAGGTGAGTGGGGGGACGGGAAAGTGGTGCCTTCAGCGTGGTGGGAAGGCAGCACTTTCCAAAAACCTCCCTCGGGAAGGGGAGGTGGAAAGCAGCGCCTTCACGCTGCTCTCGGGGCCACATGACGGTAAGCAAGCTGCGTTGCAGCAGCGCCAGCATGTGCGAACAGCTCTGTAGGGACCGGGTGTGTTTTTCCTCGGCCCCTGGGTCAGCTGTTTTTGGCCCCATGCAGAAAGGGCCAATGTTCCCAAAACATCCAGAGATTTAGATACATTGTTGACTTGTATTAACATAATTCACACTATTGACATCCTGTTCCGGGGATGTTTCTATTTCCTTATCTAAATGTGGCTTTATGGCCTAAACTTTATCTAAACAAAAGAAACTAACTGCCGACACTTCTCTGGGCTATCTCAGACATTTGGTGCCAGGGAGGGAATCTCCCAGGACAGGAAAAAAGGAGTTTTCTTTATCATTGGGATTCCTGCATTCTTGTAGG
Organism: Sphaerodactylus townsendi; assembly: GCF_021028975.2. Classification (NCBI taxonomy): domain Eukaryota; kingdom Metazoa; phylum Chordata; class Lepidosauria; order Squamata; family Sphaerodactylidae; genus Sphaerodactylus; species Sphaerodactylus townsendi. Next base: position 152,557,307 of record NC_059427.1, on the reverse strand, counting down.
TGTGATTTAGGACAAAGCGGTCTTTGCTGGCACTGTGAATTCCATTTGGCCAGTGTCTGGAAGGGCCGTGTGCAAAAAAGCTCACGCGGAGCCATTAGCAGCTTATGGCTGCTTGTTGTTCACAGGGCCTCACTGGGTTTCCCTTTAGAGCAGAAATTTGGATTTTCTTCTTCTGTGCTGTTTTCACACTGGAAAAGGCCCTCTCGGCTCCATCCCGCCTCTGCTCCCTCTCGAACACCCTGGAACGCCCCCACCACATCCCCAGAAGGCCATCACCACACACCCCACAGGGGTGCACGCCTGGTGCATTGCACGCACACACACACCTTCCCCCTTGGAGCTACGCCTCTGCTCTTCACTTATTTCCAGTAATCCCAAACTGTCCATCCAGTTGCCCTTTGCCAGCACTTTGCTTTCTAACTTCCTTTGTTTTTCTTTTCTGACTAGGAAGAAGCCAGCTATGGCTCCAGCCCCCTTGCCATGCTGACAGACACCTGCAACAAATTTGGAAGAACTAGTGCATCGCAGGATTCACCTCCTCCAGGAAAAGCAGAGGACAGTTTGGGGAAGAAACCTTATCTTTTGGGACTGGAGCCTTTTGCTCCAAAAGTCTGGGGGGCTGAAGGGATGGGAGATTCCTACACGGCCACTTTCCCTAACGGGAATGGACTGATGTCCCCCTCGGCCAGCCCGCAGGCTTCCACCACTTACAACAATGACTACAGCCCCTTCTCCCACTCCTTTCCAGCCTCTCCCTCATCCCAAGATCCATCTTCTCTGTTGGTGTCCAAGGGCCACCCATCTCCTGACTGTCTCCCCAGTGTCTACACCTCTTTGGATATGGCGCATCCTTACAGCTCCTGGTACAAAGCCGGTATCCACCCAGGCATCTCCACCAGTTCCAGCAACCCCACTGCTTCCTGGTGGGACATGCACTCCAACAGCAATTGGTTGAGCTCTCAGCCCCAGTCAGATGGGATCCAGGGCTCTTTGCAGTCTGTGCCTAACCAGGCTTCCATGAGCCCTCAGCCGGCCAGTTACACCTCAGAATTCACCACTTTGAACCCTGCCCCTTACTCTGCCATGGGCATCACTTCCCTCGTCCCACCTTCTCCCTTCCGGCCCCCATGGCCTGCCCCAAGAAATGGCTGCTGCCTGCCGGTGGCCAACAACTCCCCTGATGGAAGGCTGGATCGGACTGAAGTCTGGGAAGAGGGGGGCTCATTCGGGGAGCACAGCAGGTGGTCTACTTGGCGACCGCCCCACCTGCCAAGAGCTGGAGCTACTCGAGGCCTCGGCAGCCAGCCCACGGAAAAAGCCCATCCACAGCTGCCACATTCCTGGCTAAGTGGAAGGTCTACGGCAAGGCCTCGCGATCTCAAAGCTCATCTCATGTGGCACACCGGGGAGCTCCCCTGCGTCTGCAACTGGCTCTCTTTCTGCGGCAAGTGAGCCCACCCGCTCGGATGAGCTGGAACGCCACGTCCAAGCACTGGCTTACCCGGGAGAAGAAATTCACCTGCCTGCTATGCAACAAGCGCTTGAATTGCTTGCGACTCATCTCAGCAAGCACCAGAAAACCCACAGCGAGATGGGGGTGGGCAAGCCCCCCGACGGGGAAGGGGAGCGAGAGGAGGCTGCTGCCGTGGCTGGTTCCCCCACAACTGGCCTGAAGGATGGCCTGCCAGGAGAGGAGAAAGATACCACCAGTCCGGAGCAGAACAACCTACTGGAAATCTAAGTTGGGGGGTTGAATGTCTGCTCCACCTTTGTCCTCCACCACCACTACCGCCCTTTGAAAACGTCTCTCGTCTAAATAATTTATTTCTTTGGGGAAAATGCAGACATAGAGGCTGTTGGTCTTTCTGTCCAGACAAGACATGTGCCAAACATCCCTCCCACCTTAACTCCTGAAGCAAACTCGGCTGAGATACCAGAGGTCCGTGACTTTGTGGCCAAAACCACAAATATCATAGCCAGAATCTCTGGTTGTTCTCTGCATGGTTGTAGCCAAAGCCTTTATCCTGAGTTCATTCAAATGTGACATTTAAAAAGAATGAACAAGACATTTGGGGAGATGCCAATAAATATCTGCAGTTAGCCTGTCTGGGGAGGTTAGCTGACTGGTGGGCAATGCGAGATTGAAACAGGGTTTTCTCAGGGTATGTTTTGGAATCATTTTCCATCGAATGTAGCCTGCAGAGCATTCAGTCTGGAGCATTTCTCCTTTAACACCTTGCCGCAAGTTCAAATCTGCTCAGCCGCAGGTAGAAAGAGGAAGGCAAGAGGTTTGGATCGCTTCACTACTAGGGTGGGAGTATTTGCATCCCCAGAGCACGTCCCTGCTTTAGAAGTGTTCAATAGGTAAGCACAGTCGCTAGCTTGGGACACGAGAAACAGGCTTGACCGGTCCAGATCTTGAAGGAGCTCTTGTGGCTTTCAGAGCTGCAGAGAACAGCAGATTCTTCCAGCGGATGCACACTGCTGCGAAGATGAGAAAAGCCACAAAAAGATGCAAAAAGACGAAATCCTGCCCTCTATGAGACTCTTAAAGGTACACTAGCCCTCCCCAGGAGAGAGTAACGGGGAGCAGGGCAGGTAGGCTGCTCACAAAGCCAAACAAATTTTATACACACACTCTCTCTGGTCCCTTCCGCACATGCAGAATAATGCACTTTCAATCCACTTTCACAATGGTTTGCAAGTGGATTTTGCTATTCCGCCCAGTAAAATCCAGCTGCAAAACGCATTGGAAGTGGATTGAAAGTGAATTATTCTGCATGTGCGGAAGGGGCCTCTTCTTTCTCTCATATAAAAATTTGGTGGCCACTGGTCTGCAGGTCATACATCTGGCCATTCCATATACACGTTTTGCATTTGGCAGCAACAAATCTAGGGGTTAGTTCAGAAGATAGTTTTGAAAGGGGATGGATGGGCACTCTGGTTTTCATCCATTTACAACTATCTACACACAGTGCAGGCTCTGTCCCGTGCCGCCGCCCCCCACCCCCCGGTCCCTGTCTGTTGATGTAAGCCTTAAGGTCTGTGAAAAACGATATAGTCCTGACCAAGGAGTTCTCACCATTCTGCAAGGGTCAGCTCTATCCAGGTTTAGTGTCTGTACAGCACATGAACAGAAGCTGTGCATAAATGTCCCGCGACTGGGGTGGCGTGGCCCTATATAGCTGAGCAAGACCATTCTCCCATTGAAATAAAAAAGTGCTCATGTACTTTGTGCTACGAAGAGGTTAAGGGGGCTGGGAAGAAACCAAAGGTCAACCACTCTGCTGGAGTAAAGATGGGGCTGCAAGCTGTCCCACAAAGGTGCTATGAGACCCTTGGATTTTCCTCTCCCCACGTATTTAATCTAGAAGTATATTTATTCCTTAAATTATGATGACAAATTAACAGTTGGAAGGAGGTCCCCGGGTTTTCCAAGAGTCCTGTTGGACATGAGGCCTCTGTTACCGAATCAGGGGTTGTCCCTCTGTTAATCAGAGGACTTTCTTTGTGCAAAAGAGCATACTTGCCCTGCATCCTCTCTCTCTTTTCGTGTGATGAAAGAAATGAATATTTTAAATCTTGAAATGCTTTGCATTTCTGTTTTCTTGTGTGCGTTCTGAAAAAGAAATCCGTCATGATTTGAAAACCCTTGTTTCAGGTTGTCAGTTGCCAAGGGCTCTCAGTTTGGGGGGGGGGGGGGGGTTGATTTTAGTTTAAGATACTGACAAGTGGATTGGGGTTTTTGCAGGGATGGGTGCCCTCGACAAAGGCCCCGATTGCTTTGGGGTGTTAATTGCTTCCAAAAGATCCAATCTCTGTGGATTTATACAGCTAAACTGCTTTCATAGTCTTTTGATCTGCTTGCTCCTGAATCCTGGTCAAGGCTACCAGATGGATGGAGGAATTACATATTATGCTGAACAAGGGGCTGCTGCCAAAAACAGCACCCCTGAGTCGAGTTCTTCCCTGCAAAATTTAGGCACACTTGCTCATGTCATGACAGCATCACATTGTATACTTCCCTCCCCTGGTTTCATTGGCTGGCTGGAAGAGGTGAGGGAATGTGACGGGATGACATCACATATATCAAGGTGCCGGAATATCTCAGCAAGAGCAGGGGATTATTAAGCTATAAAACCAGATATAATTCTGCATTTGTGTAAAAGAAAGACATATTGTGCCAGCATCAGACAGGTGCCAATCTCCTGAAATATTGCTTGCACCATGCCACGTTCTAATGGATTAAAAAAAAAAACAGTTTGGATTTTGCTTGTTTTTAATTTAATTAAAAATAA
>NC_059427.1:152532884-152552911 GCF_021028975.2 Sphaerodactylus townsendi | reverse complement strand
TTCCCTTCCCCCCTCACAACAAACACCCTGTGAGGTGGGTGAGGCTGAGAGAGCTCAGAAGAACTGTGACTAGTCCAAGGTCACCCAGCTGGCGTGTGTGGGAGTGCACAGGCTAATCTGAATTCCCCAGATAAGCCTCCACAGCTCAGGTGGCAGAGCAGGGAATCAAACCTGGTCCCTCCAGATTAGAGGTACATCTGCTCTTAACCGCTACGCCACAGGAAGGAAAGGAGCTTGTAAGCCGCTTTGAGGCTCCTTGCAGGAGGGAAAGGTGAGGTATAAATCCAAACACCTCCCCTTCTTCTTCATAGCATTATTATGAAGAAAGTAGGAGAGCAATGCAAGCCACTTCAAATCACGGGAGAAAGACTGGGGTATAAATGAAGTAAATCAACAAAAATAAATAAATACTGCAACAGACACTTCATATGCACAGGCAGCCTGACATGGATTTCTAATAGGGTGGGTAAACGAAAGGGACAATGCCTTCGTGCCTTGTGTGAGCTCCCGAGAGAGATTTAGCCTGCAGTGATTGGAAACAGAATTCTGGACTCAACAGAATGTCGGTTTGATCTTTCCATACAGTTGCTGTCTGCCTGGAGAAAAAATATGCCCTGTCCCTTTGGGATGTTCTTTAGCAAACGGGTTTTTTTCTCTCCATGCCATCAAAAGCTTCCATTGCCCTCTTCTGCACAATAAGCCTCTGGTAAAGGGGCAGGGCACTTTTCTCCCAGCAAGCTTACTAGTCACATAGTCACTGTGCCAACCTCCCTATGACCCCATTTACATGGACAGTGATTTCACCAAGGTCCCTTCCGCACATGCAGAATAGTGCACTTTCAATCCACTTGCACAATTGTTTGAAAGTAAATTTTGCTATTCTGCACAGTAAAATCCAGTTGCAACGTACACTGAAAGTGGATTGAAAGTGCATTATTTTGCATGTGCGGAAGGGGCAAGCCCTGAGGATTTTAGAAAGAGGATGAGAATCCTCTCCTTGTTAGTGAATGAATGTGTGTGTGAATGTCCCAATGGCCCCAATCAGAGGCCCTTACCGGCAGAAATTATGCTGGTGGAGGGGAGGGGGCCGTTCGCACGGGAGCATGTGAGCAGCCCCCACAGAGCAGAGGCGTTCCTCCCATTGGACAAAGTGGGCAGCTGCCCAGGGTACCACCTTGTAGTGGGCGACAAAATTGCAGGTTCGTTTGTGGGGGATATTGTATTTTCAGTGTTTTTCCATTTTTGGCCTGCAAAAGGCGCAGATTTTAAGCTTGCAGCACCAAAATTTCAGGGATTTTTCGGGAGACTCTCCTGATGATCTGGGCTCCCTAGTTTAAACATCATTGCAAATGATGCTGTTTGGGGATGGATTCCAGCACCACTTGTTTAAACTAGGGAGCCCAGATTCTCCTTTTAAATCCACCTTAAAGGGAGAATCTGGGGTCCCCAGTTTAAATAACATTGAAAGTGATGCTGTTTCCCCCAATTGGGGGGACTGTATACAACACCATAAAATGTTTTCATAGCAGTAATAAAACATTTTGAAAGCATTTTGAAAATGTTTTCCAAAAATTATTTCTGCTGTGTGGCATGACCTATTGCTGTGTTCAGATTTGTGAGTTGGGCAATGTTCTATAATGTGATAGTGACTTTGAAACGACCTGGTGTAAAAAATCATTGTTTGGTCACGGTAGGGGAGGGTGGCCGCCCCTGGGAGGGCATCAAACTCAGGTTTTGCCTAGGGCTCCAGTTTGCCTAAGTACACCTCTGCCGCAGAAGCCACCACAGAAGAGGCGACTCCACATGGAGCCGCCTCTTCTGCGTCCCCCCCACTCACCTCGTCCTCCAACGTCGGTCTGGAGGGCTGCAGGGATCCGCCCATGCTGCCCTCCGACCTCCAGGGGTCAGAGGGCAGTGTGGGCGGGTCACAGCAGCCCTCCAGACTGACACTGGAGGATGAGGTGAGGGGCGGGGGACAGGAAAGCGGTGCCTTCGGCGCAGTGCGGTTCACACCGCGCCGATGGGAAGGCAGCACTTTCCAAAAACCTCCCTCGGGAAGGGAGGTGGAAAGCGGTGCCTGCAGCGCTGCCTTTGCGAACAGCTCCCCAGGGGCCAGTGTTTTTTTCCGTCCCTGTCTTTGGGAAATGACCACATGCCTCCCCGTTTAAAAAAATCAGATTTGAACTCCCTTATGCTGCCTACTCTGTTGATCGCTGGGAGCAGGTCTTAGACAGGATGAAAAGCAAATGATGAACAGGGGCCTAAAGCAAGGTGTGACTGAATGAGGCTTAAAGGAAGTATGTCCTCCAGGCCCAGTTCTTCTCACTTCCCAGGGTGAATGGTTTTCTGCTGTTTGCAGAGTTGCTGAGAGGAGGGAGAGCACTGACCTGAGAAAGCATGTTTCCTAGGTTTGCCAACAGGCTGGGAGGAAAGAAGTTCTCTTTACCAGAGGGTTACTGCAGTTTTTATTAACCAGGTGATGAGGAGGATAGAGTTTGGGGAGGGTCCTTGGAAGGGATGTGATGTAATAGAGCAGGGGTGCCAAACTCTGACCCTCCAGATGTTCATAGACTATGATTCCCATCAGCCCCTGGTAATCGTAGTCCAAGAACATCTGGAAGGCCAGAGTTTGACACCCCTGCCATAGAGTCTGCCTTCAAAACTGCCATTTCCTCTGTGTGTGTGTGTGTGTGTGTGTGTGTGTGTGTGTGTGTGTGTGTGTGTGTGTGTGTGTGTGAGTGAGTGAGTGAGAGAGAGAGAGAGAGAGAGAGAGAGAGAGAGAGAGAGAGAGAGGCCCCTTCCACACATGAAGAATAATGCACTTTCAAACTGCTTTCAATGCTCTTTGAAGCTGTGCGGAATAGCAAAATCCACTTGCAAACCGTTGTGAAAGTGGATTGAAAACGCATTATTCTGTGTGTGCGGAAGGGGCCAGAGAGAGGTGGAACGAGATCTGATCTGGAGATCAGTTCACCTGAGTGGCAAACTCTAATCTGGTGAACTGGATTTGTTTCCCTCCTCCTACACATGAAGCCTGCTGGGTGACCTTGGACTACTCACAGTTCCCTCACAACACTCTCAGTCCCACCTGCCTCACCAGGTGTCTGTTGTGGGGAGAGGCAGGGAAAGGAGTTTATAAGCCCCTTTGAGTCTCCTTACAGGAGCGAAAATGGGGGTGGGGTATGAATCTAAAACTATCTATCTTTTCTTATAGATTTCCATAACAGAATCCCAGCACACAGGAATTAAAGCAAGTAAAGCTTTTCCTAGCAAAAAATAAAGAAGAGTTGGCAAGGCTTCCTTTCTATCCTTGATTGTCAGGCATCAGGCTACTGTTAAAAGCGCAGGACTAGAACAAAAGAGACAAACTAAGCTAGTTTTCATCAACCCTGTAATATTTCTCTCATTTGAGGGTGGATAATGGCGCCCCTGTGTGGTGAACATAGGTATTGTGAGCACTATTCATATACTTTCAGAGTCTAGAAAAAAAATCCTTTTTTCTCTCTTGAGTGTCTTCAACAGGGAGGACAGCGGGTTTATGAACAAAGTTCCCATTTGCTGATTCAGGCCATAGATCCCGTTAACACAGTGTTCCCTCACAGGCCGCAGCTCTCCAAAGCTCTCCAGAAAGGAAGGACTTTGCCCAACCAGCTATTGTGAGCTCCTATAAAATGAAGAAAAATGCCCTTCCATAGAGGTTTAATGTGCAGAAATAGGCATTTGAAACTTTTTATGGCTTAGAAGGCAATCACGTTGAGTGGTAAATAATAGCCCCTTGGGCACAATTAAAAGGGCAGGACATTTTTCTCCAGGCCAGAACTGTGACTAGCCCAAGGTTACCCAGCAGGAATGTTGGAGTGCGGAAACACATCTGGTTCACCAGATAAGCCTCTGCCACTCAGGTGGAGGAGTGGAGGAATCAAACCTAGTTCTCCAGATTAGAATCCATCTGCTCTTAGCCACTATACCATGCTGGTGTAAATTCACTTTTTAAACTTCATTTATAACCCACCCTCTCACCCAATGGGGATGCAAAGCTGCTTACAACTTTCTCCCCTTCTCCTTGTTACATTCACAATGACCCTGTGAGGTAGGGGAGGTGTGTGGTGTGTGGTTGGCCCAGATTCCCCAGAAAGCTTCCATGGCAAAGTGGGGATTCCAACCCATTTGCTGTTACTCTAACACAGGGGTGTCCATCTCCGGCACGTCGGATGTTCATGGACTAGAATTCCCATCAGGGGCTGATGGGAATTGTAGTCCATGAACATCTGAAGCTCCAGAGTTGGACACCCTTGCTCTAACAACTACACCATTTTGGTTCAAATGAACATTCTCTATTCAAAGCACCACAAATGATGTCTCCATGAAAAAAGGCTCATCTCAGCGAAAGGGTTTCCAATTTGTCAGTGTCCATGCTTTTCAGTGCAGTGTGATGTGTGGCATCAGGCAAAGCTTTTCTATATCACTTTGTTTCTGTGCCAGAAAAAAAGCATCATCCCCTACATTTCTTCACGTCTGGCTGAATCTTCAAAACCTTTAACTTAAAATGCATAGGAGCAAGGGCAATAAATAACTGGCAACTTTCCCACAGATACACATTTCAGTCAAGGAAGCTGGCCTGACCTTGTCAGATCTCAGAAGCTAAGTAGGGTCAGCCCTGGTTAGTATTTGGATGGAAGACCACCAAGGAAGTCCAGGGGACTCAGAGGCAGGCAATGGCAAGCCACCTTAGCTTGCCTCTTTCCTTGAAAACTCTACAGCCATGGTAGCGAACCTATGGCACTCCAGATGTTCATGGACTACAATTCCCATCAGCCAATTGGCCATGCTGGCAAGGGCTGATGGGAATTGTAGTTCATGAACATCTGGAGCACCATAGTTCGCCACCACTGCCCTACAGGGTCGCCGTGTATCAGCTGCAACTTGACAGCACTTTCCAGCACCAAAGAAAGCTGGTAAGGGAGTCTCTGGGGTTAAAAGCACATGGGGACAAGCAAAAGGCAGGAAAGGGTAGCAGGCCGAAAACGGTTTGGGGGAGGGGGTGGAACTAAAAGAATTAAAAAATCCATCCTAGTGCTAATGCCTGATGAAACGTTTCCTCTGCCCCTCTGAGGAGAAGCTTTCTGGTTAATGTGCCGCGACTTGCAAACACCAGGGGGCCACAGGACCTCCCACCGGGTAAAGCCTCCCACAGCGGCAGCACCGGCTCCAGCTGCCTTCAAAACACTCACCAGAATGACCTCTGCGGACCACACACCGTCAGTGTACAGTAGCCAGGCGCAGCAGCTGGGAGCACATCTGTTCTCCCTTTGCCTTATGCAAACACACAGGGCCATGTGCAAACTCCCCAGAAGCCTGGAGCTGGAAGGAAATCAATCCATCCTGCAGTCCCACCCCATTGCCTTAAGGCAGGATATCCTATATCTAAAGCTTCCCTGACAGATGCCTGTCCAATTTGGCTCCCTCAGAAACACCCCCAGCAAAGAAAGCCCGGACCTTTCCTAAGCCACTATAACTGTTGCTGACATGTGCGAACGTCCGATTTGGGGGGGTGGTAATATTTACTGCTATATTGTACTCCACCGAGGCTCATCCACCAGTCCAGAAAAAAATGCTCTTTCTCTTTAGCCGAGGTTCCATGAGTCTTACGACATAGCATGTTACCTAGTTTGGTACTGAATGCCAGCATATTTTTTCTGGGAGCAGGGAACTGGTGGAAATTGGCACTATGGTATACATGAGCAGTTGCAATTTTCTCCAGATTACTGGAGAAAACAGCAGTTCCAGAGGACGGAATTTCATGGCTTCACATACCTACTCCTCCCAAAACTTCACCTTACCCAGGCTCTGCCCCCAAATCTCCAGAAATTTCCCAACCCAGAACTGACAACTTCAGTTCCAAATCCCTCAAGAAAAAAAGACATTTAATTCACTTTCTCCCTGATGCTCTGCAAGCGTCCCGTAAACGCCAAGGCCAGACAGACTGGGCCATAGATACTAAGGTGCGAATAGGACCAGCCTTCCTGGGCCAAGTTTTCAGAGGCTCCTCTACAGTTGACCTTCTGGAGCTTTGTGGCTCCGTGGGGATCCAGTTGTGCCAAAAGCAGCTTGCTGTGGGCCAGCTCTGCGCAGGGCCTTGGGCTCTAGCCAGTCCTTTCATCTATAGGAGTTTCAGTTTGGGGCTTTTTTGGTTTCTGAGAGATTAAAAAAGAAGCCATCAATTCCTTGGCATCTCTTTCTGCCAGCACAAACAGTGGCTGGGCTGCCGAAGGACACGTGCAAATGGTTACAGTGCTCATGAGGTGATTCCTGACAATAAGTTTCTCTCAGGAAGGCATCACTGCTGATTTCTGGGATTGCCAGCTTCAAGTTGGGAAATTCTTGGAGATTAGGAGTGGAGCCGGAGGAAGGGGGAAGATTGCAGCCCGGTAGAATGCCATAAGCCATTTACGCACTTGTGGTCTCCTTTGCATTAAGCGTACATTCCCTTCAGGTTTGATTCTCAGTTACACACATTTCCCACTCTTCAGCAGTCACTCTGTCTTCACATCAGAGAATCCCCACAGTGCCCCAAAACTCTGAAAGTGTGACTTTTCCTCTCCCTTCGCAAGGAAAGCAAAAATCAGCATGCATTTAGCTTTCAATGGTTTTTTGCACTCCTCCTCGCCTTCCCCGCTCACAGCACAGCAGTTCCTCCCACTCTTTGGGCCATAATTTCAGAAGGATCAGGAAGGATTTCTCTTTATTATTTTCACGTTGAAGGTCTATCACTGCAGAGACAGAACCAGTGGAATTCACAAAACATTGACATGGTCTGGCAATCTAAAACTAGACCAAAAGGGGGGGGGGAGTGGAAGGCAACCTCTCCAAATGGAGGTTGCATGGAAACAATGAGGGGGGGAGTGGAGATCAACTCGGCCAAGGACACTTCCCAGAGGCAGAACCCACGTGCTGACAAAAAACCACGGGAAAACCCCACTGTGAAGCAAACAGCTGTGAGTAAGTAATGTGTGCATAGCATAGTGTCTATCCCCAAAGTAGCCATTTTCTCCAAGGGAACTGATCGCCATGCTCCACTTGGAGATTGGCAACTTTACTCCAGGGCTGCTGGCTTTAGATATAATGGTCAACTGAGTTTAAAAATATCCTAGCTTCTGAGGAGACGTGTGTGTGTGTGTGTGTGTGTGCGCGCGCGCGCACGCGCGTGTGTGTGTGTGTGTGTGCGCGCGCGCGCGCGCGCGTGTGTGTGTGCTGATGGAAACCAGGGGGAAAGCTGTGGCAGGTCAGTGATGGAGTCTGGGATGTGCACAAGACTCAGTGTGGGTTTCAACAATGGTGGGACGGTTGCTAGGATCTGTGTGAAGGTGGCAGTGGGGGAGAAGCTGCAGCAGGCCCAGCAGCAGAGACCAGGAGTAGTGATGGACCTAGAGGCAACTGGGGGGGTGATGACTGGGAGCTGTGGCAGCCCCTGCAAATGCTGTGGCAATGTGGGGGATGGGGTGGGAATGAGCTGTGCTAGGCCCATTAGCAGAGGCCAGTAACTTCCCTGGGTCCAGAGGCAATGGGGTGGTTGTGGCTGGGAACTGCTGTGGCCTGGGCATCAAGGGTGGGAAGCTGAGATGGGAAGGGTGATCTCCCCACAAGTATCACAGGTATCTGTATATTCTAAAAGCCACATTGGCCAGTTATGAGGATACTTAAATCTGGTAGTTGGAGCTGGGGATGGGTATTACAAATCTTTCTATAAGCATGAAAAACAGTTTGCAGAAAAATGTGAAATCTAAAAACAAAATATTGGGTGGTTTTTAAAAACCCAAAATAACAGAAGGAGCATTTGCAGCTTTAAGATTTCCTCAGAGGTCCTTGCAATGCAACCACATCATTTCAGGCTTGTTTTTTGTGAGTATAAAGCAGGAGGAAGGGGCAAGGATCTTTCAGGGGGAACTGCTCTTTAAGGGAGGATTCGAGGCCAGTAACCAATGAGTGACTTGATACCACCCAGCTTTTATGACTCAGTTATGCCTAGTTTGCTACTGTTAGAAGAAGAGGAGGAGTAGTTTGGATTTATATCCCCCCTTTCTCTCCTGTAGGAGACTCAAAGGGGCTTACAATCTCCTTGCCCTTCCCCCCTCACAACAAACACCCTGTGAGGTGGGTGGGGCTCAGAGTGCTCAGAAGAACTTTGACTAGCCCAAGGTCACCCAGCTGGCATGTGTGGGAGTGCACAGGCTAATCTGAATTCCCCAGATAAGCCTCCACAGCTCAGGTGGCAGAGCTGGGAATCAAACCCGGTTCCTCCAGATTAGATACATGAGCTCTTAATCTCCTACGCCATTGCTGCTAAGCAGCAGACACCCTATAAAAGCCAGTGTGGTGTAGCAGTTGGAGCTTCAGAGCAGAGTCTGGGGCCCATTATGCAAGGAGCACTTTCTGTGACGCTCTTTGCTCCACAGTGTGCTCACAGTGCGGTCTCCTTACATTTCCTTGTTTAATGTGCCCCACTGCCCACTATGTGGCTCGCCTATCCTCACTTCTGGGTCGCTCCCTGTCGATCACAAGAATGATAGCTTTTTAAAAGGGCCTTTACATTTTATATCCATATTCCTCCACAGGATGGCCTTGCTCCCTCCCTCCTTCCCTCTGATGCAGTGCTGGAGAGGTGGTCCAAGCGCAATTGATCACTGGCGGTGGAGGATGCAAGCCGCTCATCCTCCCCGCACCCAGAAATCAATGGGAGCCCAAGCCTGGAGGGTAGGAAAAGGGGAGGGAAGAAGTGGTGGGAGCACTTTGATATTTTTCACAAGAATGCAAAATTGCCAGTTTTTTTCTTTTCAGCCCTATAAATTTCATGTCAGTATTGTTCATATTGCTATTGCACAGGTTCACTATTATTAATTTGTGGTTTTTTGAGGGAAAAAAAGGTGTCGATCCCCCGGAAATACCTGTGAGGAGTGGCAGGGAGACCAGAAGGAGCGGAAACCTTGAAGCAAGGGGAAACATGATGGTTTGCCCACTCTCAAGAACTGCAGGGCTTCCAGGATATGTGGTGCTGTGTGAGTACATCTGCAATGAAAACTCTGTCACAAAGGAAATGTACCCCCACAGGTCGTTTCTGCACAGTTAAAATATCCCAGGTTGTGCAAGAGAAATATCCCAGTTTGGTCAAAAGAGTGGCATCGTGCCCACGGGGTGGAGGGGGGCGCAATGCCCCGGGGCATGGCAGGGGCATTCCAGGGATGTTCCAGGGCAGGGCAGGCAGCACTGTGGCAGGGGCACAGGATGCGCGCGCTCCCCGGGTGCAGTTTCCCCTCACTCTGCCCCTGGGTCAAGAAGTCTTTCCTTTGTTGTTGTTGTTTAGAGGGGGATGTCTGTGAAGCTATGGCGACATGATGAGAGAAGCTGGAATATGTACATATTTTTGTTGTAGCTTTGCAGACACCCCTCTCAAAAAAAGAGGAAAAACGAAATGTGCGTGGGATTGCTAGGCAAATCAAATTTTATTCATCTACTTTTTACATGAAAATCGTGCACGGATGAGCAGCAAGCAGAGGAAACATCCATGGAAAACCTTCACCAAATGGCAGAGGCACACAAAATGGCGGGCACAACTGTAAAACTGACAAGGGCTCCATGCCTTATGCCAATAAAGGCTTACATGACTTGGAGAGCTCTATGCAACAGGCAGGAAAAAAGATCCATTTTGGTTGGCAACACTTTTTGCTGGCTGTTTTTGGTGGGCTGTGTGCGTACTAAAAACAAAACAAAACTGATCTTTTAAAAGTGTCTGTTGGACGTTTTATTTATGTTGTGCAGAAATTGCCTCCGTCCCCTGCTCTATCACTATTTCTCTCATTCTCCAACCCCATAACACCGCCTGTCATTCTTCCTCTTTCTTTTTTCCTCCATACTTGTCAGTCTTTTTCTCATTCTCCCTTCCCCAAACAACCACTCCCACTCCTCAACTGTACTCATGATAGTGTATAGACCAGAGGTGTCTGGCACTTCAGATGTTCATGGACTACAATTCCCATTAGACCCTGCTGGCATCAGGGGCTGATGGGAATTGTAGTCCATGAGCATCTGAAGTGCCAGAGTTGGACGCCCCTGGTATAGGGTATTGTGATTTCATCTCAGAGTAGTTTACTCATCAATATGAGCTGGTGATCTGTAATCTGACCCTTCCCAACCTGCATCTTCTTAGATTGGATTTAATTCTTCAGAATCTTTGCATATGATAGGGGATCAGAGATCCTTCTTTCTAAAGATCCTTTCGCCCCTCCTGCGAATGAAACTGCACATTAACTCCAGCCGCCCAGAGAGCTGAGGTAAACCAGAACCAAGGCTAAGTCTGCTTCACTCATCTTTTTCTTCTTTCTCTTTTTTCCTTCATGCTACAGTTTACTCTCAGCAGGAGGAACTTTGCCACTTCTGATGAGCAGCCTGTGTGGTGGAGGGAGTGGGACGTGTGGAAGAGGGACGCCTGCCCAATTTATGTGGATGGTTCATGATTACCTTCTGGGAGGTCGTCCCTTAATTGGACCATTTGGTGTGTTTGCTAGTTTATAGATTCTGCCACTAACCACACTCACCCAAGCAGCTGTTGTGTGTGGTAGGATGGAGAGAGGGAGGCTTCACTAAAGACCCAGGATTGCTGCCTTGTTGGATATTTTTCTGTTTAGTCTTTGGCTGTTTATGGTAGCTTGATAAAGAAGAAACAGCAACATTCCCATCAGAGGCATACCAGGGAGAAATGGTGCCCAGGGCAACATCTGCTCTGGGCGCCTCCCGCGCCCAGGTCCCCCTCCCACTTATCTTTGGAAGTTACAGGCCGATTCCTGCTCCCGTCCCCCCCAGGGAGGCCGGGAAGTGCAAGAGCCAGCCCGCTTCTGCTGAGCCCCGCCCCCTGGCCTCCCTGCAGGCCTGCTCCTGCCTCCCTGAAGAAGGCAGGAGCTGACCTGCAGGGAGGCCAGGGGGGCGGGGCTCAGTGGTGGATGCCACCGCAGTGGGCCGGCTCCTGCCCTTCCTGGGAGGGTCAGGAGTCAGCTTGCGGCCGTGGCGAATAGCTCACTCCCGGTATGGGGAGAGCCGCCAGGCACCAGCCAGGTTGCCACACCGCAGGGACCAGGTTGGTGCCTGGCGCCCAACATGGCATGCACCCGGGGACATGGGTTACCCCATGTTTCCATTAGCACTACGCCTCTGATTCCCGCCTATCTCAGAAGCATACTTTGTGGATAGAATCTACACTGATCACTCTAATTCCTAGAGCTGGAAACCTCCAGGTGAGGCTTGGAGATCTCCTGCTATTATAACAGACTAGCGGGGCCCGGCCACGTGTTGTTGTGGCAATTGTCCTTCTCATCACAGTCCACAACCCACACAGATGTCCATGCAGGTCCAATGATCCCCAGCATAGCCTTTTGGGGTGGTCACATGGAATCCCTCTTTCCCTTTTCAATGCACATCATTATATGGTGCTGTCTTGTTTTTTTAGTATAAGGTAACCCTTCCCATTCCACAACGGAACTGTCCAAAGTGTGAATCCCACTGTCCATGAGGCTGGTTGACACGCACAGTCCTGGCTTAGGTAAGGCAGAACTGGGGCAAGGAGGCTATCCCAGTCAGGCAGCAGAGGCAGGGTGGTGAGGCGCTCAGATCGAGGCCAGCTCCCTGGGTTCGTAAAGGGCCATGTGCAAAAGAAGTGGAGCCGGTAGTGTTGGTTTACTTTACCGCACGGATTTTCTTAGAAGAAAAGTGGAAACTCAATTTCGCTTTTAGTAAAAAAAGGCTGTGGCGAATATAGAGTGAGGAAGTGGGTAAGTGGTGGTTGGATGTGAGGGAGGGCAGAGTGAGGTGTGTGAGGATGAGCTGGATGTGTATGAGAGTATGTGTGTTGTGTGGTAGCAGTGGGTGAGGCACAGAGAGGGAAAGTTACCAGCATGTGATGGGGGAACCCTACCTGACGTCTCACACGGCAAAGTGTGTATGTGTTTCACTTCCACTCGTATTACCTAACAGTATTACCTATTTACTGTTTTCACTGCTCATCTCTGGCCATCTGAGCAAACATTCTAAGGGCATACCAAGCCCTCAGGCCACAGACATGCTGCACGAACATTCTAAGGGAGACAGTTAAACACAGCCACCTTCATGGCCTGGTGCGCCAGGAAAAAGACATTTTACCTGGCTCAGGTATGGACTTTCGGCAATTTGAAGGTCCGATTACCTGCCCACAACAGGGAGGGACGTCATGTGAAAATTTGGGGGCGATCCGTCCAGCAGCTTCTCAGGGAGACCATCAGGGACAAACACACGTTCAGATTTTTATATATATAGATTTCCATGGAATAATTGACCTTCATTCTCCGCTTGTAAACAGTACAGTGGCATCTGGTTGGCCATTGCATGAAACGTGGGGTTGCCAGCCTCCAGGTGGGGCCTGGAGATCTCCCGGTATTACAACTGATTACAATGGCTGGTTTGTAGAGTGGACTCTATGGCACTGTACCTAGATGCAGCTCCTCCCATCCCTAACGCCCATCTTCCCCTGGCTCCACCCCAAAAATCTTCAGGAATTTCCCAACCCAAAGTTCAGCTAGAGATGCTAGACTAGATAAACCACATGTGGTATCCAGCAAGTTCTTATGTTCTTATGTATTCATCCAGAGATGCTAGAGGGAAAAACTGAAGGCCAAAGCCTTCCCTGTTTGGGCCCCATCCTGGCCCTGGTATGTGAAGGGCAACAGATGTATTTCTATATGATCCTGTTAGCAGAGTAACAAGCAGAATGTAGCTTTGTGTGTCATTTTTTGATAAGAACAGTTATCTAGCTAAAGACCAGCCTTTTTACCTCAGAAATCATAAGCAAAAAAGAGCTTTACTTAAACTGAGAGAGAAATAGACTATGTACATAAACGAAGTATCACTTATATACAGATACATTCACAGTTCATTTGGTTACAATTTCAAGCATAGTCTACAATATTAAACATTTCAGCCAGAGGCTTTTAGTTAACAGAAACAATATTTAGTTAACAGAAACAATATTAAACATCTTTCTTCAGCAAGAATCAGGGAGCAACTGTTTCCAACTGTCACCTTTAGAATGTTCGTAGAGATCTCCCAGAATTCCCTGCTGCTGCATGCAAGCAAGGCTTTAACATCCAGCAGTATGGAGAAATTTGCTACCTCTAATCATGGAGGTTTGATTTAATCATTGACTGGCCTTTCACCCATTAATTTGTCTGATCTGCTTTTAAAGCTACATCCTGTGTTAGTGAATGCCACAAGTTAATTATTCATGGAGCGTACTTCATTTTTTTCTGTCTAGGATCTACCAATCATAGAGTACACCTGAGAATGTAAAGAGCACCTTTCTCACTGGAGGATACTGTTTCAAACTAATTTAAGGACAGAATTAATCTAACTTTGTGTAGACTGTTTCTCTTCTATTGAAACACAGATGAAAACAGCCATGTGGCTTATTGCAGTACTCAAACAACATTGGTCCTGCATAGCACAAATAAAATGTCTTGCACATGTTTTAAAAAGATCTGTTTTGGCCTTTTTATTGTCCGTATAGCATGCATATAAATAAAGTGTTGGCAAGGAAAGTGTTTTATTTTTCCCAACTCCCCTCCAGCTCTTACTTTCAGTTTCCACTGAGCAGCTCGTGCCTGCCATTTTCTACCTTCTTCAAGAGGGTCTGTACTGTCGCCATTTGCAGAATGTTCCCATGAAGTTTCCTCTACTTGCTGCTCATCCATGCATCCTTTCAGTGTATGAAGTGCATTAATAAAGTTAGTTTTTCCTGGCCATCACATGCACGTGTCTTCCCTCCCCCCTTTTAAAAATGAAATATTTTTTAAGCTACAATGTCACGATATGAGAATCACAGCTGATTTAAAAGAAAAAGAAAAAACGACGTGTACACGGGATTGACTGGAAGGACATGAGGATGAGCTGCAAGAAGAGCAAACTCGATGGGGACATTCTGCAAATGACGGCAGCACAGAGCCTCCTAGAGAGGGCTGAAAATGGAGGGCCGAGCTGCAGAGAAACCAAAAGTGAGAGCTTTAAACTCAGGTGAGAAAAATAAAACACTTCTTGTTCTGCACGGCCAAGAGAAAACATTTTGACTCTGTCTTAGGGGAAAAGAATAGGTAATTTAGCATTTTCTGATGAAATGGTTGGGCAGAAATAAAATGTCATGGAGTCATGTTGGGGAAAAAGCTGTGCAGAGTTCTTCCCCAAAAATACTCCGCCCATCCTCAAGATATTTTATCTGTGCTGTCTGCTGTGCAGAAGGGCCACTGTCCTTTAAAATACACACAGGGGTCCCTGCCCCCTCCCCAGCAATAGAAAATATCCAGGTTGCCTGCATGCAAATTAGAATCAAAACTGCAAACACCAGGGGTACAGAAGTTGTGTTTGGTAAAAAAAAAAAATTACCCAACTCTTATGTTGGTTTCCAGAAAAAGCAGCATGTGGAGCTCTATCTATACTGGGTCCTTATATCTTTAAAGAAACCAAAATTGCTGTATGTGTCAAGGACCAGATATACTTTGCAAAGCATCTGACTCGGAGTTCCACAGCCTGGGCTGCTGTGTCTATTATTAGGTAGTGCAGGTGCTATGCCAAACTTGCCAACCAATCCCTCAAAAAGCAGCCTGTTTGCAAATTCACCTCCCTCTTTGAGCCAAAGCCATTCACTCTCCTGAAAAAGTTACACATCAAGTTAAGCATCAAATCAATTTTAGCACTGGATGCAATTCTGAAATAATCAAAGGCTACCATTTTAAGAACAGTTTCTCGGGTTCAACCCCCCCCCCCCTTAATGTCCGAAGCTCTGCCCCCCGTTTGTGGTTTTTTTGTATTTTTTGTGTTTTTTCAGGTTTTGGCCTGCAGGGGCACCAAAATTTCGGAGATATTTCGGGAGACTCTCCTGAAGATACTACCCACATTTAGTGAGGTTTGGTTCAGGGGGTCCAAAGTTATGGACTCCCAAAAGGGGTACCCCATCCCCCATTGTTTCCAATGGGAGCTAATAGAAGTTGGGGCTACACATTTGAGGATCCATGCCTTTGGACCCCCTAAACCACAGGTGTCAAACTTGTGCCCCTCCAGATGTTATGGACTACAGTTCCCATCATCCCCTGCCAGCATTGTCTGCTGTGCAGAAGGGCCACTGTCCTTTAAAATGGGAACTGTAGTCCATAACATCTGGAGGGCCCCGAGTTTGACACCTATGCCCTAAACCAAACTTCACCAAACCTGGGTGGTATCATAAGGAGAGTCTTTTACTGATACCACCCAGGTTTGGTGAGGTTTGGTTCAGGGGATCCAAAGTTATGAACTCCCAAAGGGGGTGTCCCCATCTCCCATTGTTTCCCATGGGTTAAGACGGGGGCAACACCTTTGAGGATCCATAACTCTGGACCCCCTGAACCAAACTTCACCAAAACTGGGTGGTATCATTAGAAGAGTCTCCTAAAGGTACCCTGAAAGTTTGGTGCTGCTAGCTTAACAATTGCACCCCTGACAGCAGGCACCCCCCAAATTTCCCCCAATTTTCCTTTTAAATCCATCCCCTTCGTCATAGATTTAAAGGGAGAATCTGAGGTCCCCAGTTTAAACATTGAAAGTGATACTGTTTCAGGGTGGGGGATAATCCACCCCAAAACAGCATCACTTTCAATGTTGTTTAAACTGGGGACCCCAGATTCTCCCTTTAAGGTGGATTTAAAAAAGAGTACCTGGGCTCCCTAGTTTAAACACCATTGAAAATGATGCTGTTTGGGGGTGGATTCCAGCATCACAATGTCCACCCATTGGGGGGGGGGGGCGTAACACTGAGATTTTGCACCAGGCTCCACTTTCCCTAGCTACGCCTCAGCTCAGAGGAGAGGGCAGAAGGGGCTGCTGGCTACTAGCTGGGAGTCGAGCAAGTGGGGAGGCGGGGGAGGGCAGGGCAGGGGAGTCTTGCGCCCCAGCCTTGGAGTGCTGCTTTTATAAGCACTGAGGTCGAGGGCGGGGCTTGGGGAGGCGTGGCCACGCCCCAGGGGCAGGTGGGGGCTGACCCCACCCCCGAACCCCCCCATAAAAAATCTATACCTACGTCCCTGCCTGGGAGTAGCATCTATGAATAAAATAGGACTTACTTCTCTGCAGACTTGCTCAAGATTGCTCCAAAATTTGCTAAACTCAATTTCTAGGTCCCATATATTGAAAAACAAACAAACCTTATGGCCAAAATACTAGAATTTGACAGAGGAGAACCTAAATTGAAAGAAAGAATTAATAGTCAAATAGAAGGAAGAGAATGTAATTGGTATACCTACCTGCAGCTCAAAGACTGTTTCCAAAAAGATCAAAAACATACAGGTTTCCATCACAAACTCACCAAATTTGATGAGATCTTAATTAAGGGTAATAAAAAATTAAGAAGCAGGATTTATATATATTTAATAGATATAGAAACAGAAGAAGAATTGGTGAAAACCACTATGTTATATTGGGCTACAGATTTAGATAGAAATATCGACCTGAATGAGTGGGAAGCAGTCTGGAAGAGAGCATATTCGTCCATCCTAAGTACTGATATAATGGAAAATGTATATAAGATGATACATAGGTGGTATTTAACCCCAGTAACTATAGCAAAAATAAACAGTACTTACCCATTATGCTGCTGGAAGTGCGAAAGAGACATAGGTACCTTTATTCATTCCTGGTGGTACTGCAAAAAGATAAAGAGGTTCTGGTGTAAAATCCACACTCAAATGCAAAAAATCCTTAACTTTCAATACAATATGGAACCAGGGTTATATCTGTTGGGGTTATACAACATAAAAGAACTCCAACCACACTCTAAACTTATTACCTACCTAACGGTGGCAGCAAGGTTATTAATTGCAGCCAATTTGAAATAAAAAAAGATTCCAATTTTAGAAGAATGGCTAGAAAAAATTTATATTCTCATGGATATGGACTGTATTGCACTATCTTTGCAGGAAGAATACACAAAGAAGAATTCTTTTTACAAAAAAGACAGAACCAAACTGGATGAACTTAATACTTAATGTTATAATATTAATTGTGAACTGTTATATATGTGAAACTCTTATGGATATACTTTCCGTAAGCATCTCTGGTAGATAATACGATAGTAAGGAAGAGAAGTTTAACAATTACTCAGCAAATATATACCCCACAGTGGGAGACTTAATTCAGAGGTTATAAGAAATATGCCATTTGACTATAAAGAGAATGTATGTACAATTATATTTAGTAAAAAAATTTGTATGAACAAATTAAGTGATTTTACGTTGTATTGTATTTTAATTTTATTAATAAAAGTGAATTTAAAAAAAGAAAAACAAACAAACCAGAAGGAGGTATTGGATTTTTGTTTTTCAACTTTGGGGTAACAGCTACATTTGTAAAAAAAACCAGCCTTGTAGGCAGTAAAGACTGTAAAGTGTGTTCCAAATTTTAAGTGCATAAATGAATAGTATCAGCTACAGACTTTTGGTTGTTGGATAAATTAATAATTTGGGATTTTAAATGAGGTTTTAAGGTTTTGTGTTATTTAACTGTTTATTGTTGGTTTTAAACATGTTGTACACCACCCAGAGCCCTTTGGGGGAGGGTCATCTATCAAATGTAAATTATAAATAAATAAATATTCCTGCTATCCACTGATAAAATATTTGTTAGCTTTTAATCGCCTCATTCATAGAATCATAGAGACTCCAAGGGCCATCAAGTCCAACCCCTGTGGTGCATTGTTACCTTTATGTTTTATTTGGTTTAGTATGTTGCTTTAAGAGCATGAAATTCAGCCCAGAAATCTATTAAATCAGTAATATATAACCACCTACCCACCACATCAGGCACTTCTCAGCAGACCATCTCTAATATATTTTGTAGTCATCCTCAAAACAGATCAGAATGAAAATACAGTAGTATCTTGAAAATCGGTGCCTTCAACAATCATCGATTTCAGAAATCAATGATTGCCAGGCGTCGATTTCCACCCTCAAAAATCGTCGGCCGCCTTGATTTTCAGCGGCCGCCAAGATATGGAAACGCTGTTTGCTCATGCGCATGCACAAACGGTGTACCTCGAAAGATGCCACTTTTGAAAATTGCCGATAATCTCCGGACGGATTATTAGTGATTTTCGAGGTACCCCTGTAATGTCCAAAAATAAACAAATGTGTCCTTACTGCTTGATCCCACTGATTGAAATTGGCTTCCCCCAATTAAAGCTTTTCCCTGGCTGAACAAAGCTGGCATGAGTAATAAACAGAAATTAATAAATTAGGGACCTGGGAGAGAAAGAACTAGGTAGAAAGCCCTCACTCTCCAGAATTCAATGAAGAAGAATAGCTCTCCAGGACTTTGGGCGTCTTGGGCATTGCAATCTTTTAAAAAATGAGGTAGGAAGTATTTAGCTGGGCCCTTTTGGCATGCAAAACATGTGCTTTACCACTAAGCCACAGCATCTCCCTTCAAATACACGGCATCAGGGAAGTTCTAGCAAATTCTGTGGAGAAGGAGTGGGGAAGCTTGACACATAGTACAGTGCAAGCCATGACTTTAGGATAGTCTTTTGGGAGTTGCTAGTTCCTTTGTTCCGAACTTCCAACACTTGTGATCCTATTGCAACCATCCTCTTGCTTGGGAGAAAGCTTAAAATCTGCAATAGTTTCTGCCCTCCATGTCTGAACCGTTACAACAATGATTCCATATTCCCTATCACCATTGAAATCCCAAACTCTTCTAAGCCCTCTAGAGCAGGATAATGTCATTTCTGTGTTCCCTGGCAGCAAGCAACTTGTTGTTTAGTGCTAAATAATGTGCAGTCCGACTAGTCTTCTAGTTGTATCATCTGATGGGAAAGGGCAGGGGAGGGGATGCTGTTTCTTCTCCAACCCATCAGGAGGTCTCGGCCAGCGCACACTGTGTGTTCTTTTTGACTGGGGCTCCATCCTCTGCCTGCTTGCCTGTGTTTGTGTCCAGACACCAGAGAGCGCATGCCAGCCCTGTGGTGCTTCTGATGTCTTCAAAGCAACGGCGCCATCAAAATCACCAGCTCCTATCAGGCTCTACTTTCTTTCTCTTTGACGGGTCAGGAATGCAAGCTTTGCGGGCCCCCTCCCTTCAGCCACAGCGTTTATTTAATATCCTGAAAATTTTTTAAATAACTTCTGCGGCTGCTTGGAAAATCAAAGATAAATATAATAAAAGTGAGACGAAAATATAAACCCAGAAAAGGACTGGAAGCTTTCCTAACCAATGGCTGGGATCCAGGAGGGGCATGAATTCAAAAGAGAACACACACACACACACACACACACGGGTGGATGCACAGATGTGGACTTGCATAGC
This sequence comes from Sphaerodactylus townsendi, assembly GCF_021028975.2. NCBI lineage: Eukaryota > Metazoa > Chordata > Lepidosauria > Squamata > Sphaerodactylidae > Sphaerodactylus > Sphaerodactylus townsendi. The sequence goes on along the minus strand of NC_059427.1, from coordinate 152,533,516 downwards.
CAGACACAAACACGCAGACACAAATATCCCAACATAAATTCCCTTTTACAGACTCCCATTAGTAGGAACATGCAAACACAGACACATGAATGAATCTACACACATAAATATAGATTTGTAGATACAAGAACACAGGGATAGAGATAATCCAAAATTGCAGACACATCTGGGGTCACCCTGGGGAAATGGAGTGTACAAATGCCTGCCACATCAGAATCAGAGCAAAGCTTATGGCAGTAGTAATAACTAGGTCTATCAATGGTGCTTAACTGTTGAAGCTGAATGAAGGGGGTCCATTCTGAACACTGTATTCCTACAGCACAGAGTTGCTGAGAGCAGTGGTGGAATTCAAATAATTTAACAATCTGTTCTGGTGGTGGAATTCAAATCATTTTAACAACTGGTTGTTCACAAGCACCATTTTAACAACCGGCTCTGCTAAAGTGGTGCGAACCTGCTGAATCCCACCATTGGCTGAGAGTAACAAGTACCCCAAACAGTGGCATACTTAGGCAAACTGGGGTCCTGGGTAAAACCTGAGTTTGATGCGCCCCTCCCCCCCATGGGTGACCACCCTCTCCCACCGTCACCATCACATTATAGAACATGCCCCAACTCACAAATCTGAACAC